>NC_057015.1:3070109-3105784 GCF_000002595.2 Chlamydomonas reinhardtii
AGGGGAGGGGAGGGGAGGGGAGGGGAGGGGAGGGGAGGGGAGGGGAGGGGAGGGGAGGGGAGGGGAGGGGAGGGGAGGGGAGGGGAGGGGAGGATGCGTGGGAAGCCCAGTGCATGCCCACGGCAGTAGTGAGCAGGCGGGGCGCAGCAGGGCTAACAGTGGAGGAGGTGCTGCCGCAATGCGGTCAGGTGCAGTGGCGGTCAGCTGCAGTGGCGGTCAGCTGCAGTGGTGGTGTTGTGACTATTGCACGGTGCTGCCTCGCGTCTGCCGCCGTAGGCTCAGCTGCGCGCGGCGCACCGGAGCCTGGAGGAGGCTCGCGAGGAGATGCGGCGTGCCCTGGCGGCGGCGGACGAGGCCGCGGCGGAGGCGGAGGCGCGCACGCGGGACGCCGCCAACGCCGGACACCTGGCGGTGGAGGCGGAGGCGCGGGCGGAGCGGGCAGTGGCGCGCGAGGCGGAGGCGGTGGCGGGCGCGCAGGCGGCGGAGGCGGCGCGGCAGCAGCTGCAGGCGGAGCTGGAGCAAGTCAAGTTCGACAAGCAGGAGGTGAGGCGGGGAGGGAGGGAGGGAGGTTAGCTGGAGTGGCTTTTATGCAGGATACAGTGGATTGGCGGGATACAGTGCGTGGTGCGTGGTGCTGCGATTTACTGGGATATGTATTGGCCGGGTTGAGCAGAGAGCTGCAGCTCAGGACTAGGCCAATGAGCCGGGAGTGTCCACGCATGCGCACCTGTGCCGTTGCTGATTGCCGCCTTTGCAAACACGAATATTACACGTTCGGAACTCCCCACGCAACCGCATGTGCGCCATGTGCCTGCCTGCTGACGCAGTCGGACGCGCGTGTGCGGGCGCTGGACACGAGCCTGGCCTCGCTCCGGTCCGACCTGGAGCGGGAGCGGGCGGCGGCGGCGGCCGCCACCGCGGACCTGGAGCGGGAGGTGCGGCGGCAGGCGGAGCGGGCGGAGGCGGCGTCGTCGGCGCTGGCGGGCGCGGAGAAGCAGCTGGAGGGCGTCACCGCGGCGCGTGAGTGCCCCTGCAGCGCGACTAAGCGCGGCCTGGTCCTGGTTGTTTGCAATGAATGTTGCAAAATATCCGTGCCATCCCGCGTCTGCACCCGCCGGGTGCAGCCCGGCACCCGGCGCCTGTGCACCCGGCTCCACTTCTGCCGCCACGCCCGCACCAGTGCACCACACGTGCACGTCCTACCTATGCCACCGCGCCCGCACACACACACCCCCTCCTGCAGAGCGCGAGGCTGCTGAGCGGGCGGCGTCCGAGGTGTCGTCCGCCATGAAGCGGGTGGAGGAGCTGGAGGCGGAGCTGGGGCAGCTGCGCACCAGCCTGGGCGCGGGCGGCGGCAAGGGGGCGCTGGCGGGGCTGTCGCTGTTCCAGCTGCCCACAAAGGAGGACGTGCTGGCGGGTGAGAGGCGGGGAGGGGAGGGGCGAAGCGAGGGAAGGGAGAGAAGGGAGGGATGGGAGGGAAGGGGCGGGTGGTGGAGGGTGGGATGAGTGGCCAGTGGAGGGGAGACGGAGGACGGGGATTGTGGCGGGCAGTGCGGAGGCGATGGGCAATGCGTCGTGGTTGGTACAGACTGTGCAGGGTCTTGTCACTGCTGTGTGCGCGCTGCTGGCCGCGGTCCTCGTCACCCATGCCCCACCGCTGCTCACGCCCTGCTCATGCCGCCCAAGATGCTCACAAGCCCCCGTTATGCGCGCCCTGCTCGGCGGCTGCGCACAGGTCTGGGCCTGGAGATGTGGAAGGACGACCGGCTGCGCTGGAAGAGCGAGGACGTGGAGACGCCCACGCCCACCGCACCCCGGCCGCGCCCGCGACCCGCAGCCGACAAGGCCGGCGCTGGCGGCGCCAAGAGCAACGTGGCGGGCCACATCTCACTGCGCGTGTGGCTCATTATTGGTGAGCAACCGCCGGCCGCCCGCGGCTCTCGAGTCAAACGCCCACCCTCCCACCGCCCACCGCCACAGCCACGCGCATGTGCCTTGCCCTGCAGTCCGCCCACGCTGCCGCCTGCCTGCCGCCTCATGTCGCCTGCCGCCTGACGGCCGCCTCCTGCCTACACAACACCTGCCTGCCTGCCTACCTGCCTCCCTCCACAACACCTCCTACCTGCCTACCCACCCACCTACCCACCCACCTAACTGCCTGCTTACCTGCCTCCATGGCTCCCTCCCAGGCTACCTGCTGGTGCTGCACATTGCGGTGATGGTGTCCTTCACGCGCAACGCCCCCGACGTGGCGGCGCTGTGCGCCACCAGCGCCGCCGAGCTCAAGGCGGTGGCCGAGCACAAGGTGCTGCCCTCGCTGTGAGGCAGGGGGGGGGCTGCGGAGGGAGAGGGGCAGCGCGGCCGCCGCGGGCGGGGGTGCAGGAGTGGGGCTAGGGCTCTGGGCCGAGGCAGCGGTGTGGGGGTCCCTGCAAGCAGAGAACATGTGATCGGTGCGGTGTCGCGAGCGGGTGGAATGGACATATTGAACCACCGCCGCTATGCATTAGGCCGGGGCGCAGTGATCGCGTTTGCTGTGACATGCTTTGCCGTACGAGTGGGTGCCGTGTGTGTGTCAGATGAGCGCACAGGAGTGAGCAGGGCGTGTCTGCGTGTATGTATGTTCCCAAGCGCATAGTATCATGGGCTGGAGTGCTCTCTCACGTTTCGCACACCGCGATCTCTGAACAGCGGACGTCGTAGTGTTCGTGAGCTAGGATGAAGGGAATGGTGTGGCCACACGTGACCTCGTGAGCTGATGGAAGTTGGCCAGGACGGGGATCGGGGGCAAACAATGCATATGTCACACGCGAGGCTTGTATGCCGCAGTGAAGCAGGTTAGGCGACTCGCCCCCGGGGGGTAGACCCAGGTAGACCTGAGGCCCGCTTGTCAACAAACTTGCCGCTGTCCCCTCCGTCACCAGTGCGCTGACTGATGGCAGTGCCTGAAGCGATAGCGAGTGATTGAGAGCGCGCGTGCGCAGAGTCTGGAGGACAGGGCACTTGACCTGTCCTCCCCACCCGTCCGGCCTAGGTCCGTGATGTGAGGAGCTAGACAGGTTAATGCCTCAGCGCTAGCCCTCTTACAACGGGCGCCCGGCAGCTTCGGGGCTTACACTGCAGATGATACACCTTGGTAGGCGTTAACGCGCAAGCCGTCAGACTTGAATGGGAGAGATTGTCTGTACAGCAGTTTACGGCAGTAAAACGCCTCGAGCCCTGTTGCCCCGCCCCCATGCATGATTGCGCACACATCGCCGCACACATCGACGCCTTTCGCCCATCGGCCCATGTAAACACAATGCTCTCCGAGTCATCGTCCTGCTACACCGGGGCTGCCTCGCCCACCCCAATTGCTAGGCCAATGTATAGCCGCCCCTGTACGGTACCTTGGCGGCACATGACTGGACTGCCCCGACCATCAACACATGCGGCATGCCCCCCCTGTCCCCCACACGCCAGTATTGCAGACACTACAAGCCAGCCGGCGCTGCCGCCGCCGGCACTGTGCCCATTTGCATCTCGACCGGTTCCGTCACACCGCCGTCCTGCAACCCGCCGCAGCCGCCGTGCTGCTGCTGGTGCGGGTGCGGCGGCGCCACTGGCACTGACGCCACCTCCGCACTGTTGCTGCTGCAGCCGCCGCCGCCGCTGCCGCCGCTGCCGCTCCGCTCAGGATCCGCCTCGCCACTTGCCGCCGCCGGACCGCAGCCATGACCCGCCGCCGCAGCCATGTCGGGCGCCGCCACCGCCTCTAGCGCAGCCGCCGCCGCCGCCGCGGCCGCCGCCGCCGCCGCCGCGGACGATGCCGCCGCCGCACTCAGCGTCCCCGCCACGTACTCCGGACTTGCCACGCCCGCACCCGCCCCCGCGCCGCCTGCCTGCCCAGGCACAGCGGCACCGGCCGCCGGCACCGGGCTCACACACCCGGGCCCGCCAGGTGCTGGCCCACCGCCGCCCGCCGCCGCCGGCCCCAGCCCCGCCGCCGCCGCCACCTCCTGCTCCTCCACCGCCGGCGGCGGCCCCTCCGCCTCGTCTCCCTCCACGTCGACGTCCATGCCGTCCGCGGTGCTGACGTGGCTGGCCGCCTCACTGCCGGCCTCGCTGCCGGCGTCTCCCTCGGGCGCCTCCGCGTCGCTGTCGCAGTACACGGCGAAGTCGTAGTAGGGGTCCGCCTGCGACGTGGCGTGTTGCGTTGTGTTGGGGAAAGCACAAGGGAAACGCCGTGTTTGTGTTGGGTTGCATTCCATGGTTGTTCACATGTCTGTTGGTGGGGTATCATGCAGTATGGGCTGTATGGCACCGTACCGCATGACAAGACACGGGCACGCACGCAGGCAAGATAGAGGCTGCCGACAGCAACTGGGCAGCACGTCCCACGCGCGCCCCGCTCCCCTGTCGCAATTCCGTCCATGCCAAACCCCTCCCGCCCTCTTCCTGGCCTCTCACACCTTGGGCCGCGGCCGCACCGCCTCGAAGGTGCGCATCTCCGGCTGCGCCCAGTCCGGCGCGCTCAACACCGCCACCGCAGCCAGGTTGTTGTAGCGGCCGCCCGATGCTGGCTCAGCCGCAGCTGCTGCCGCTGACGTGTCCGCAGCCGCTCCCGCAGCACCTGCTGCTGCCGCCGCTGCTGCCCCTGCGTCTCCGCCTGCAGGCGCCGTCCCCGCCGGCGCCGCTGCTGCCGGCGCCGCCTCCGGTTTCACGGCCGCAGCCGCTACCCCCTCCGCCGCTTCCTTCTCCTTGCCCTCCTTGCCCTCCTCCCCCTCCCCCTCCTCGTCCTCGTCCTCATCACTGTCGTCCACCTCCGCCTGGAACTGCGGGTAGTCCGGCGCCGAGAACACCGTCACCAGCCGCCCAGCTGCGAGGCGAGAGGTTACAGATATGGTGCCGGAGGTGGTGGTTGACCGTTGGTTGTTGACCGTTGATTGTTGGTTGTGTGTAGGTGGTGGCACAGCAGACACGCAAGGCAGGTCGAGCAGCGCTTACACGGCAGGTCCACGACCGCCAGCACACCTTGCAACAGCGCCCGCACACCCACCCACACGCCCCTGCGCTGCCGCGCACACGCGCACACACACCGACGCACGCGCATTCACACGGTGTCAACCCTCTCTCTCCCATGGTGAGTTTCTGAAATACGCACACACACACACACACACACACACGCACGGCCCACCTGGCGTGTTGTGGTCGTAGCTGTAGCCGCGCAGCACCTGAGGCAGATCGTCTCGCTTGTCGCGCGCGTCCGGGCCCTCGTGCGAGCGGATGATCAGCTTCAGCCCGTTGGCGGCCAGGAACGCCTGCGCGCATCAAACACATGCACACATACGCACATACATATACACACGCGCACATATGTGCACACAAACGCATGGGAGGACGCGGTCAACACACAGTAACGGGTTGACTGCGGGGCCGACACCGATTGCCCCTTTCCTCCCTCCTGCACAGGCCGTGATCTCCTCCTCGCTCTTCTGCATTGGGTTCGGTTTGCTTCGGGCTGGTACCTACAACCTCCTCTCCCATCCCCTACCCTGCGCAGCCTGCCCGTACGCGCAGCCCCGCACCTCCGTCACGTCCGGCCCGAAGATGAGCCCCACGCCGCGCGCCTCGTTCTCGCGCAGCCCCGGCTCTGCCACGGGGTCGCTCCACAGCACGTCCGTGGCCAGCAGCGAGGAGCCGCAGCCTGCGCGCGTGGGTGCGCGCGAGTGCGTGCGGGTGTGTGTGTTAGGATGACGAAACCAGGCGCGCGCCCTCCAAGCATGTGTGTGTATGTGTGTGTATGTGTGTGTGTGTGTGTGTGTGTGTGTGTTGAGGCGTTGGCTGTGTGTGTTTCTTGTGCACCATGTCACCACGTGCGTGTGCGCGCGTACCGACACACACATACACATACGTGTAGGCTGGGAGCAGCAATGGTGCCACAGTGCCATGTCAACTGCCTCCGCCCCTGCCACCTCCGCAACCTCCCCGCCACCACGCCGCCGCCCCTCCCTTCTCCACAGGAACGGCTACCCGCCACCCCAGAACGCACCGTCGGGGTCCATGCCGCCCTTGCCTGCCCGCCTCAGGTCGGCTAGGCAGCCCAGGGGCGGGCCGCCGCCCGGCAGCGCCCCGCCGGCGCGGGTGGGGTGGTTGGCCTTGCGCCGCTTGGCGCCGCGCTTGGGCTCGGGCGGCCGGCGGAACAGACCTGGCAGAGGGGAGAGGGGAGAGGAGGGTGGGGAGGTGTGAGTGGTGCGGCGCGGCGCGGTGTGGCGTGCCATGCATGGGTGGTGAGACGCTTGGGTCCTAAGAGGGAACGGTATGGCCCACAACCCGAAGTCCGGCAGGCCCGAATAAACGCCCCGCCCGGCCCTTTGTTTCCCCCGCCCCGCCCCTGCCCCGCCCCGCTCCTGCCCCGCCGCCAGCCCATCCCCACCCCCGCCCCTGCCCTGCCTTGTCACGCCCCGTCACGCCCCGCCCCGCCCCTGCCCTGCTCCACCCCGCCAGCCCGCCCCGCCCTCTGCGCGGCCCCCACCTCCGTGCATGATCAGTGTGTTGGCGGCTATGAGTGCGGCCAGCGGCAACACACTGAACAGCTTCTTACTGGCCGCGTACACCTCCTGAGAGTGGGGGCGGAGGAGGAGAGGCAGGAGGGGGTTGCAAAGATGGTACACAGAAGTGTAGCGAGGCAGACAGCAGGGGCAGGTGACCAGCACCGGGAGGGCAACACGTGGAGAAGATAGTGCAGATGGGGTTGCAGAGATATTTCACGGAAGGAGCAAGCGGGCTCGGAGTGGCAAGTTGACAGCTTCCCTCCCCGATTTCTCCCTTACGCTGCCCTTGCACACTGCACGCACTCAGCAGCACGCCACCGCGCCACAAGTCCGAAGTACCTCCCGATGCAACCCCCCAGTCCTCACTCCTTCTCACTCCTCACCCGCGCCTGCTTGCCGTACTTGGCCTTGATCTCCGAGCTGTAGCCGTAGTAGCGCGTGCACGTGCTGCTCTCATGGTTGCCGCGCAGCAGGTACACGTGCTTGGGCGCCGCCAGCTTCAGACCCACCTGCGCGGCGGCATGTCCAGGCGCACATGGGAGGGTGGCCTTGTAGATACCAGCCCAAACTAAACCAAACCAAGCCCAACTAGCGGAGCACAGGCAGAGGCGACAGGGGCGGGGCCGACGCGCCCGGGGGTGAACGGCCCCGGCCTACGACGGCGGCTGTGTGTGGGCCTGTGCAGCACGCTGCCGCGCAGCCAGGCCAGTGCCGTCACCTGCCTCACCACAGGGCGCACCTCCCCAGGCGCACCTCCCCAGGCGCAGCTCCCTGGCGCACCCTCATGGGGCTCAGGTGCCCTAGCCCCGGCCTACCCCGCCCACTGCAGCCCCGCCCCGCCCCCCGGTCCCCCGTACCGCTCCCCCCGCCCCCTTCCTTCCCTTCCTTCCTTGAGTTCCTCCCCTTCTGTCCCTTCCTTGCCTCCCGTCCCTTCCTTGCCTTCCTTCCCTTCCTTCCTTTCCTTCCTTCCCTTCCTCGCCCCTTCCCTTCCCCTCCGCCCCGCCCTCACCAGCAGCGCCACCAGCTCCACGCCCCAGCTGCCCCGGTCCACGTAGTCGCCGTTGAACACAAACACACGGGCCGGACCCGGCAGACCCAGTTGGTCCACACTGCGTGCGAGATGGGGACAGGGAATGATGATAAGGAGGGGACCGAGGGTGAGGCGGCAAGGTTGATGGCGGGGAGGAAGGGTCGTGGTCGAGGTAGGGGGTGCAGGGATGAGGCAGGCGGCAGGAGCGCGCCGCATCCAGAGCCCCCTTCCTGACTGCGTGTGGCTTTAGGAGGAAGGCCGCAGCCGCAGGCGGCGGCCCCGTAACCCCCTCCTCGCTCTATCACATTGGGTTCGGTTTAATATGGGCTGGTGTCTACAACCCCCAGTCTTTACTATGCGCGGCTCGCCGTTTTTGTCAGCCGGCACCGGCACAGGCACGTGTCGGTGCCAAGGGTGGTAGCTGAGGTCTGGTTTAACGAGATGGTACTTAAGCCCCCGTGACGCAGAATTGTCGAAATGTAGTTATTTGGCACCAACGTAGCCCATCGGCTTACATGTACGCGACATCTGGGAAATGCCCATGCGTGTCGCCGAAAACCATCACTTGCGTCGACGCGTCCAGCTGCTCTAACTCTACCAGAGTTGGCTCTTGGCGTAGAAGTGCCTCACACGTGCGGAGAAGACCCACGAACACGTCCGCTGGCAGCGCATTTTTGGTCGCTTCTGCGCCCACTTGGACGGCTTCCAGCATCGACTTCTGCAAAGCCACCACCTGGTCTAGTGTTGGTGGTATGGATATCATGATGGCAGGGGCTGTATACTAGCGACAGTGCGAACTACAAAAGCAAAAAGCCCTGGGCTACGTGTTAAGGGTTGGTTCAATAGGATGCATATAAGTATTGGCCAAACCAAGTGATTGTTTTATGGCTGCGCGCGCGTGTCGAACAGGCTACAAACGATCGGCAAGGTCGATTCCCGCGCAAAATGCAGAAGTCGCCAGGGCTTTGTATTTCCGTGTTGCTTATACCTTAGTTTAGATATTCATGCATCTTTGCATTTCTTTGCATGAACGGAAGCGGCCCATGCGGCCATTCCCCACCGCCGCAGCCGGCACGCCCAAGCCTGCTTGCCCCCGCACACCCCTCCGCCCCGCCCCATCACGTGCCTTGGCGGGGCGCTCTCGGTCGTCAGGTTCGTGTCGCAACACGTGGCAACATCTTTTGCCTGCTGCTGTCTTTCAGTCATTTTCCAAGTTCCCTGCCTGAAGCATGCCACCGTAGACGTTGGTTCAGACTTTGGTTCAGACTTTGGTTCAGACTTTGGCTCCGACTTTGGTTCAGACCGACTTGTAACATGAACGTGAAACGCCGCAAAGGCCCGTTGGTTGAGGCCTTGAGAGTACCTACGCCTCGACCTGTGTTACAGCACCTCGAGGCGCACGCCGGTGCCTGGGTCGTGACAAAATTTCGGGCAATTTACTCGGGCGACAAGTCGCTCGCCTTCTTCCTAGAGAATCGGCAGGCGGTGGTGGATGGCCTCATTAGTCTGCTGTGGGAGCCGTTGCTGCTGGCGGCGGCGGCGGCCGGCGTGGATGGGCCGGCGCAACGCCTCGGCATCCCGGTGACTAGCCGCGGTGGCGGGGGCGGTGCCGCAGCGGCGGTGGTGTGCATCCAGTTCGATGCCACCTTCCCGTGCGAGCTGGAGCCTAAGCTGTCGGAGCTGTTGGACGAGGGCGGCGGCGTGGTGGCTCCCGCCGCCGGTGATATCCCCAGCCTTCGCTGGGAGGCTGAGGCGCAGTACTCGGAGGCGGGGCCCCCCAAGGGCAAGCGGTGGCTGCGCGTGAGCGGCCTGCCCCACGGACTGCCCGAGGGACTACAGCGGGACCTCGTGCAGCACCTCTTGAGTACCCCAGTAGAGGAGATTAAGCGGGACGTGTTCTCATACCAGTTCTCGCAGCCCGTGCTGCAGAGTGGGCAAGTGCTGGTGAAGGTGGGCGACACCGCGCGCCTGCCATCGGCCGACGACGCTTTCGCGGTGGGACTGGGCAGGTGGGGGCGTCCGGTGATCTTCCAGCGGGAGGACATCGATCGGTACCTCGCGCAGGCGGCCCGGGGGGCCCAGGTGCGCCGGGTGCGCCGCCCGCCGCCTGCCCCGGCTGCCGCCCGAGCGGCGGCCACGGCGGCTCCGGACGCGGCGGCCACGGCGGCCGCGGCTGCGGCCGCGGCTGCGGCTGCGACCGTGAGGGCGACCGCGGCGGCGGAGGCCGCGGCTGCGGCGGTCGCCGCGGCGGTTGCCGCGGGCGCGGATGCCGCCGCTGTGGGGGTGCTGAAGGCGGCGGCGGCTGCTGCCGCAGAGGCTGTGGGCGTGGGCGTGGGCGACGGTGGCGGCCGTGGTGCCGCGGCGGGCCTTGGGCTCGACGGCCGAGGCAACGGCACCGGCAGCGGCCGCGGCCGCGACGCCCGCCCGTGGCAGCAGAAGGTCCGCGGCCGCGTGGTGTCCGCGGCTGAAGAGGCGGACGCGATGGTGGTCCGGTCGCTGGTGCAGGCGGTCTTCGCCGCGGTGATCGCGAACGCGGCCGTGGTGCCGGCGGTGGTGGTTGACCCCAACCCCTTCCGCATGCTGGTGGACCAGGACGCGATGGAGGCGATGCCTGACGACGATGAGGTGATGCCGGACCGGACGCCGACTGCGCTGGACGCTGCGGCAGCTGCGGCCCGGCGTGCGGCCCCCAAGCGGAGCCGGGAGCAGGCGCAGGCGGCGGCCGCGGCGGGCGAGGCGGCGCTGGCGCTGGCCATCCGGGAGAGCAAGGCGGCCAAACAGGCCTTGGCGACGGCGGCGGCGGTGCGAGCCGCCGCAACAGCCGCGGCGGCGGCGGCAGCAGCGGCCGGGGCCACGGGCACCCCGGCGGCGGCCGAGGCCGGGGCGGCCGCGGCGGTGGTCGCGACAGCAGGCGTGAGTGGCACGATGGCCGCCGTCGAGGTCACCGCTGCGGCGGGCGTGGAGCCGGCCTCGCCGCCGGCCGCCGGTGCGGATGATTGCACGCCGTTTCTGGAGGGGTTTCAGGCGGTGCCGGGGTTCCTGGCGGACATGGATGTGTTTCGGCGGGCGTCTGGACAACGGTTAAATATGACTAAAGTTGAACTGATGGTGATGGGGACGGTCGGCGGTGCTGGCGCCCTGCCGGCCGGCATGGCTGGCCCGCCCCTGCCCCCTGGCTGGCGTGTGGTGCCGGCGGCCAAGTCACTAGGGGTGCATTACGGGGATTGGGGCGCATGCTCCCCACCAGTTACGTTTGAGGCCGTGATGGGGGTGCTGAGCAAAATCGCGCGCATGCCCGTGTCCATGTTTGGTCGGGCGGCCGCGGCGTCGGCTTATGCTTTGGGCAAGGTCCTGTATCATTTGGAATTTGCGGGTCTTCCCCAACTGTACGTTGTGGACCGGCTGCTAGCCAGGGTGGCGGCGGTGGTGGATCGGCGACTGTCGCCGGCCCAGTTTGATGCCAGCCCACATGCACGCCCGGTTGGCCTCTCCATTGACCTTATGCAACTGCCTCCGGCGGTGGGGGGGGCGGGCCTGTTGCCGCTGGTGCTGCATGTGAAAGCGCGGCAAGCCGGTCTCGCGGTCCGGTGTGTGTTGGGTGTGTGTGGTCTGCTGCCGTACGTGCCCCCGTGGACCCGGGTCGCGGCGGCGTGGCTGCGCCAGGTGCACCCGGCGGCCACGCCCCTGCGTTTCTTGGTGCGGGGGGCCGCGGACCGTGTGCTGAATAAGCCGCTCACCCCGGCGGGCAAGCCGTTTGCGCGCCTGCTGAAAGCCATGACTGCATTGCCCGCGGTGACTCTTGTGGCGCCGCCCGAGCCGGGCGCGTGGGTGAGTCATGTGCCATTGTGGGCTAACCCGGCGCTGTGTGTGGACGGCCGCACGTGGGAATTGGCTTTCGCGGATTTGTTCGCTCTGCCGGGACTGGCGTGTGTGGGCCAGCTGGTTGCAGCGCATGACGGCCTGAACGAACTGCGGCAGGCATTGACAAGCCCTTGGGCGGAGGGCTCCCGGTCTGGTGAAGCGTGTGCGGATATGTATGTGACTGCTGTGTGGAGGCGGGTGCTGCACTGGAGCACGCGGGCACGCCTGCCGTCGCCCCTGCCGGGGCCGGCGTCGCCTCAAGAGGCGGCCGACCGGTTTGCGGCGGCGGTGGCCCTTCTTCCCGCTGGCTGGGCTGCCGCCGCGCGTGGGGCCCAGCTGGCTCGGGGGCCTGCCGCCGCGCTGCCGCTCCCGGTGGCCGACGTCGTGAGTGCTACGGCGGAGTCGGTGCAACGGGTGGTGCGGGGACTTGGATGGTTGCAGTGCGGGGGGCCGCCCATCCTGCTCACTGCCTACACGGTGAAGGCGGGGACCGTGCTACAAATGGCTCCACAGTTAGCCGCCCTGAAGGCTAAGCATTTGCAGTATGTGTGCGATGCGGGTGTGTCGGGGGTGGGGGCTGCCCTGGCGGCGGGGGCCTTCGTGTGCACCTTGGCCCGCTTGTGGTCGCTGAAATGGGAGAATCATCATAAGGAAGCACTGTGGCGTGTGGCCGCCAACGCTTGCTGGGCGTTTCCACGGCATGCTAGCGAGCGGGCGCGAGGCGTTACTGTTGACCCGTGTTGGGCGTGTGGGGTGGACATGCAGGATGGGGACCGGCGTCATTGGTTTTGGGACTGCACTGTTGCGCTGTCACTGCGGGAAAGTATGGGGATGGCTATGGGTTTCCTGCCGGAGGAGGCTCTAAGTGCCTTCTCTCGTGAGGAGTTGTGGTTAGTGCGCCCGCCTGCGGGGCTTGCGCCACCTGTGTGGGATGTGGTGTGTCTCGCTGCTATGTCTGCCCTGGACTTTGGTCGGCAGCGTGTGGTTATGGCCGGGTTGGCGGCGCGAGCGAAGCTGCCGTCGGCCCGGGTGCTGAGCATTGGACTTGCCGTCGTAGCTGACTTCTGGGGTCGTCTCCAGACGTTTGTGACTTTGGGTATCAGGCCAAAGGGTTGGGACGCTGTGCCGTTTGCGCATCCCTTCATATCTCGGGCTGTTGGTGACGGCCTGGTTTTGCGCTTGCCGTATGACGCTGATTCCCCGCCCCCCTCGCCGTGAGAGGTTGTGCGTGGTTGGTGGCTATGTGTGTGGGCAGGATGCACGTGTGGGCGACCGTTCTAGTACCTGGACGCTTGCGCCCTGGTTAGTGCGTGCGCTGTGCGTGTGTCCTGCGGCCTAGACGTTTCCCGGCACTCCTGTGCCTAGGCTTGTGGCGTTGAGGCACAGCGGTGGGGCTCTGGCGGGTTGAGGCTTGGCTAGGACTCACTGTGCGCGGAGTCACACGGACTTTGCCCGCGGGAGGGTTTGCAGCAAAGTCGGGGTTGGGCCCTGATAGCATGTGATGGCTCGGCGTCTTCGGGAGCTGGGACTGTCCCCTCTGTAACATCCGCATCCATAACTCCGCAATTGACGGGGCCTCCACCAGCGCCGAAACTGTACCGCGCCCCTCCTATGGATCATACCACCACCACACACGCTTTGCATCCTGCCACTGCCTGCAGCCATCCCCTCCCCTGCTAGAAGGGTATCGCCACGTTCATGCTCCCCGGCTTCAGCCCCAAGTGCCTTGAGACCTCCGGGTCCTTCACCTGCGCTCGGGCACCAGCGTGGGAGAAGTCAGACACCCGTACTCGCCGATTCTAGCTACTCCAGGGGTTAGCTGGGGTGCTGGGCAGCCCCCAGGATGGGAAGCGGGCAGCCCCACTCTGTGAAGGAAACCAGAACGCTTGTACTGTGCCCAGGTTTCCAACCGCCCCCAGGAACACCCCTGTTCGTGCGTCGGTTCATGAGCAGGGGGATAATCTGTACTTCGCACGTAATAGTGTCCAGCAAGGCCTATTGATCGCAAATAAGCGGCGGTTCCCTGCAACCCTCCTCCCACCCGGCATCACCCGGCATCACGCCACCCACCGGGCTCTTGCCGCGGAACATGTACCTCCACGGCTCCTTGTAGGCGCCCAGCTCCAGCTGCAGCTGCTGCACGTCGAGCTGCGCCGCTGCGCGCTGCAGGCCACAAGACAGGCGTGGAGGGATCGAGGTATGCGGGTCAGCAGGACTCAGCGCGCAGCGCACTTGCAGCCATCCCCCTACTCTTTCCCTCCGTCACGCCTTGGCGTGCCCCCTGTATCGTGCATGCCTGCGCAAGCATCTGACCCCGCGGAGGGGATGCGCTAACCGCTGCCTCGCACGCGCCGAGCACCCCGCCCGTCGCCCCACCTGCAGTGTGTTGGCTGCCGCCATGGAGGAGGTGAGCTGTGCGGCCAGGGCGTTGCGGTCCTGCTCCGCCCGCTGAGCCGCCAGCGTCAGCACCGCCGCCACCTGCAGGCCAGGACAGCACAGCGCACGACGGGGCAGCATGGCAGGCAGGTAGGAAGGGCTCAGCTCAGCTTATGGTTGTAAATGTGTACCGCGGTGTGTGCTCGCACCCTCATCCAGCGCGCTGTCTGGCCGCCCCAGGCGCCTGCCGCCCTACATTGCCACCCCGTCAGCTGCCTCCGCCGCCACTCTGCTACCCACCTCCACTCGGTGTTTCCGGCTCTGCTCCGCCGCCTGGCGCACGCGGCACCGCGACGCCACCAGCGCGTCCCGCATGACGTGCGCCCTGTTGGCGAGCTGCTTGCGCGCCGCCGCGTCGTGCTCAGCCAGCACCGCCACCGCCTGCAGCCGCGGCGTGGAGTGGGCAGGTGTCCAAATGCATCAGCAACCGGGAGCTCCAGGCATGTGTACTGTGCGAGGTTGCTCAGCAGCAGCCACCGCAGCTTTGACGGCAACCGCTCCAGTCCCACGCCGGCCAGGTGTGGCTCCACCACCCCGTCCCCACCAGCCCATGCCACAGAGCCCCCCCCCCCCCCCCCGCTCGCTTACGCAGCTTCCAGACCGCCCCCCGCCGAACCTGCTGCAGCTGCAGGCATTCCTCCGCCGCCGACCGCGCCGCCTCCTCTGCCTCGTTCAGCACCGCCTCGCTGGCAGCCACACGGTTCTGTGCACGGGTACACCGCCGTGTGCGCAGGGGCCGTTGTGTGAAACGGCCCGTGCACCCGACGGGACCTTCCACAGCTACAGTGACGGCACCACGCTCGAGCATGATTTGCAGCCACGCGTTGAAAGGTTCACCTCCTCCATGTGCTCCAACACCCCTGACCGCCACGCCACCAGCCCCCACCTGCATGTCCAGCACCGCGCCCTGCGCCGCCCGCAGCTGCTGCTCCAGCTGATCCACCCGCTGGCGCAACTGGGTGTTCTGTGGACGGGCACGAACACAGGGGCATGGATGCGCGCAGCGTCTCGCATGACCCAACACCCCAACACTCCATACAGTACGCCTCGCTGCCTCAGCCTGAGCATGCATCGCTGCGATCACCACAGTTGTGTGCCCGCTGCCGCGCACCGCGTCAGGCCCGCACCAGGGGAGGCTCGCACCGCCTGTCAGCCCCACCTGCAGCTGCACGCTGTGGGCGGCGGTGGCCTGGAGTCCGTTGGTCCGCTCCAGCTGCTGGTGAAGCGTCGCCTGTCCGGGTCAGTGCGGTGCGGATGTGAATGAATGAATCAGGCGATGTCGACGACCCGACGCTGTAACGCACTGGCGCACGCCGCACGCCACCACAACTTCCTGTCCACAAAAGGGTTTGCCTTCACGGCATGTCCTGCCCCCTTTCTTCGTGTGGTTTGGGTATCCAACCCGCAGCCCCGTCCCTGACACACACGCTCACAATCTCCGCCGCCTGCTCCATGATGTAGTCCCGGTAGTCGGTGTCGATGTGACACACGATGTCGATGAGCCACTTGGTGCGCTGAGCCTCGCGCTGTGGGGAACGGAGAGGCGACCTTTTTGAGAGCGCAACGGGCCGCGCGCGCGTGTGTGTGTGTGTGTGTGTGTGTGTGTGCGTGCGTGCGTGTGTGTGTGTGTGTGTGTGTGTGTGTGCGTGCGTGTGTGTGCGTGTGTGTGCGTGTGCGTGTGCGTGTGCGTGTGCGTGTGTGTGTGTGTTGTGTGTGTGTTAAAAAAAACGAAGCCCGTGTGCTTGTGTGTGTGTGTGCGTGTGTGTGCTGTGTGTGCGTGTGTGTGTGCGTGTGTGTGTATATGTGTGCGTTGTGTCTATATGTGTGCGTGTGTCTAGAAGGCAAATGGAGGAAGGGGTCGACGAACGTGCCACGTGCGAGCGCCGTAGGGTAGTGGCTTGCAGCTAAGGCCATGGGTTCCATGGCATCGTGTCAAAGGATTACGGCTGCGCAGAGCAAAGGCCACACCACTGCGAAGAACTTAATGGGCCGTGCCCCAGCCCCTCCGCGAAGCCGCCGCGATGCAGTGGATGCCCATAGCAAGAGAACCTAACCGATGGAACTTACCCATCGGCTGCCAGCATATTTTTGAATCAGGGTGCTGGCTCGGTGCTTGAGTCGGATGTTTTGCGAGGAGGTGGTTGGATTGAGCTCCGTGACAGGCGGGTCGCCCAGTGGCCGCTGCAAGCATACGCGTAAGGCGGTCATGCTCGTGTTGCAGTGAATGGAGTGTCGCGTGGTTCCAGACGCACTGCCAGCCAGCAGTGCCAGCCAGCAGCTAAAAGCACGTATTCACTTCCCCTTATCCGTTGATGTCCAATCACGGCGCATTCGGAACCGGCCAAAGAGCTTACTCTTGGGTGCGGGAAGTCCTTAGGGGCGAAGGTCGTGGTAGTGTGTGCGCCCCGGGCAACTTGCTGGGGAGCCGGCTGCAGTGGCCGCTCGGGCCCGTGCCTGCCGCTGGTACTAGCAGCAGCAGCCCCGCTTGTAGGCATATTCTCCTGGCCGGCCGTGTCTGCCGGTCGCTTCGATGCGAAGTCCGCTGCCCATGCTACCCTGGCCCCTCCGTGGCTTGGCGCTGGTGGTTGCATTTCAAACGCAGCTTTGCAATGTAATTTGGTGAACCTATCTGGCTAGCGAGCTCGGGACAGAACCTCGAGCTTTGGCTCTGCGACCCAACCAAATGAGTTAGTCAACGGAGTTGACTTCCAGGATGAGCTACATTAAGTCGCAGCGAATGGCTATCATATGCGTATTATTGTTTCAGTATTGATTGTGGGTCGCAGTGCTGCCTAGCACAGCAGGGCCGCAGCTAGCCGACCTAGGAATGCGGCGTGGCACTCTGGTGATACAGCTTGCAGTGGTGAAGCACAGATTGTATGTTACAGCTGGTGCACAGTGATAATTGGGAGATGGGTTCGCGCGTGGTTCGCTGCATGACATGCCCCCCCCCCCCGTCCCCCACCCCCGCAATGAACCCCCGCCGGCCGTCTCCCGTCCACGGGTTCTTCTCCCGCTCGCGGGGCCATCTCCCCGCCCACGTACCATAGTTGCAAGCCGCTACGCTCAGCCACATGCGGCGTTGTTACTGAGGACGCTAGAGCGGCACGGTCTTGGTGCTGTGCAAGCACTGCCAGAAGGCCGCCCGGGTCAGCATTAAGGAGTGCGGCCTGAAGAAGATGAAGGAGGTGATTGGCCACCGTGTGTTTTTCCGGAAACGGCACCACACTGCATCACCCATCATGAGACGGCCCTACCATCACGTGTGCATCTTGTCATGGTCACGCTGAAGCCGATAGGCGGGCATTCAGACATGCATTGGTGTGTGACGTGCGTGAATGTGAATGTGGAGGGGAGCGGGTGCAATTAAAGGGATGTGAAGGCTCCCCTGCAGGTGGACTACCCTGCGAAAACCTCAGGCTCCCCTGCACGGACTCGACACACGGTGGCGGGAAAACACGCCAGCCACGGTCACATGCGTGTACGGCCTTCAGGAGCGGCGGCCAGGACTTCTTGCATCAGAACCAATGTAATATTATATGCGTTCAGTCTTGTGAGCGGGCGCTTCCGTCGTCCTTTTTGAAATATGCCAGGTATATTACCCGAAATGAGGCCGGCGAACGCCTCATTTTGCTGTTTCCTGACTTCACTCTAGATCTAGTATGTGTAAACAATGAGCGCGCAAGGCATTCTAATCAAGCATTAGCGCCAACGTGAAAGACCCAGTAAACGAATCACTGAACGAATCAATCGCTCAAGGGCTTAAAAGGATGGCGCCGCGTGCGCTTCTTGTGCTTCTTGCGCTTCTTCAGCTTGGAGCTTGTGCATTTGCAGCCCGACGGTCGCTGGTGGAGCAGGACTCCGTTGCCGATGCGCGCCTTCAGCGCGCATCGGACTGCGAGCCCCTAGAGGTCCACCTGGCGCTGGGCGAGCGCGACGGCGATCTCCGTGTTCAATGGCGCACAAAGGGTTTCGGGTGAGCTAGTGCTTCTGAATGGGTCAAATGCGCCGTGCAGTGCAACCGCCTCGCTGCCCACGTGAGGCTGCAGCCCGTTGGTCTTACCGTCCGGCCTCTTCACTTACCAAGACAGCAATCCTACCCCTCCTCCGTTGCAATAGGTGTCCCTCCACTGTCACCTGGGGCCGCTCTGACCTGACCCAGCAGCAGCAGGCGCCGCAGGACAGCCGGCGGCGGCTGCAGGCTGGCCAGCCGCTGCTGAGCGCGGAGGGCAGCAGCTACGTAATCTCGGTAGGCGCCCTGGGTTCGGCTTCTATTCGCCCTATGTGGAGGCACATGCGGGTTATGCATAGCCAGCCTACCAAGGCCCCAGGCATGCGCACGCCGGTATGTTTGCCCATATGCTTGACAGGTGGCCGTGCCCGGCCGGGCCGGAGCATCGGCGTGCACATGTACCGTATGCGTCCTGTGCCTTCGCCCCCGCGCCTTGAACACGCTCACCCTTATCCTTCCGCCGCTGCTGCTGCTGTCGATTGGCCGACGCAGGAGGGCCTGATGTGCGACTCCCCCGCCAAGAAGAAGCGTTTCAGTGTGATCATGCACACAGCGCTCATGACGGACCTGGTGAGCGTGAGGCTGCGTGTTGCGTGCGGCTGTGTGTGCAAGGTGGCGACACGGCGGAAATGGTAGCCCACGGCGCGTTGGTGTTGTAACTCCGCGTGCACCCGGCCTGCCGGCCCAGCCAGCTCCACTCCACCTGCCTGGCCGCTCGCACTCCGCCTCGTCGCCCCTACCTCCCCCCACCTGACCTGTCACACCTGGAGTCTCCCATCGCGCACCTCACCCCACCTCGCCACGCCTCGCCAACGCCAAGCCCGCCTTACCTTCTCCGACCCAACCGACGCAGCTACCCGACACGGCCTACTGGTACCAGCTCGGCGACAGCGGCCGCACCACCGACTTCACGTCGCCCAAGTCGCGCGGCTCCGACTCGCGCTTCTCATTCATTGCTTTCGGCGACATGGGCGAGAGCCACGTCAAGTCTAAGAAGGCTCCCATGTGGGTCGCTGGCGGGGGAAGGGGTACCGGGGGAGGTAGGCGCCGGATAGCAGCGGGTGGTGGGTGGCGGCTGCAGGTTGGGGGCAGCAGGCGCGTGACTTGCACGTTTCCGGCTTCCAGTAGCCAGTTTCCTCCCATTGTACGCCGCAAACAGCTGCCGCGGCTTCTTCCATGGAACTGACGCTCTGGATTGTGTATTGGATGCTGCCGCCGACGCAGGGCGTCACGAACGGTGGACGCGATCGGTCAGGAGCTCTTCCGCCGCCCAGCCGACCTGATCGTGCACATAGGTGCGTGCGTGCGTGCATGTGTGTGCTGTGCCCATGCCTGCGTCCTGGACAGCGCACACGCGCCTTCCAGCCCTGGGTGCTCCACCCTGCCTGCACTCCCTGCCCACCTGTCTGCACATACGTGTAACAACCGTCGCACCGTGCACGCGCACAAACGCCCAGTCACAATCCCGCCTCCCCCTCCACCCGCCTGCCTGTTGCCCCGCTCCTAGGCGATCTGGCTTACGCGGACGGCAAGTACAAGGTGTGGGACTCGTTCATGGCTGCCATCGAGCCGCTGGCTGCCAGCCGGCCATACATGGTGGGCATAGGCAACCACGAGGCCGGCCCCTGCCGCGACACCAACGGCGTGGACCCCTCGGGCGAGGAGCCCTTCGACCCAGACTGGTGAGTGCAGGTGGGAGGGGGCATGAATGCATGATGGGGCGAGGACACACAAGGAAGGCAAAAGCATGTCGTGTTTGGTTTGGGCGGATGCAGCACAGGTCCGGGAGTTCCAGGCCGCAACGCAGTGCCACGAAGCTCCGCCCCAACCCGCTGAATGGCCTGGTTCTGTCCGTGGCTGGCCGTGTCTACTGCGCACAGGGGCAACTACGGCCCGGAATCGGGCGGCGAGTGCGGCTCCATGACCGCCCACCGCTTCATCATGCCGGGCCTGGATCTGGGTCAGCGCGCCGGCGCCTTCACAGGCACCCTGCGCACGGCCGCACAGGCCCGCGCGCTCCGCCGGGAGCTGCAACAGGACGATGCGGTTGGTGCCGGCACCGGCGTGTCGCGGCGGCGTCGCGTCGAGCACAACCCACCATTCTGGTACTCGTTCGACTACGCGTCCGTTCACTTTGTGATGCTGTCTTCCGAGCACGACCTGGGGTCCAGCAGCAGCCAGGCCGCCTGGCTGGAGGCTGACCTGGCGGCGGCGGACCGCTGCGCTACGCCCTGGGTGGTGGTGGGCATCCACCGGCCCATGTGAGCATCGTGGAGTGGGCGGGGAGCAGCGGAGAGAGCGGGTCTTTCGTGGAATGGAAGGAGAAATGGGCTTGGAGAGGGAGGTGGTTGCGGTCCGCAGCGCTGTACGGCGTGAGAGCGGTGCTGACGTGCTGCTCTGA
Source organism: Chlamydomonas reinhardtii (assembly GCF_000002595.2). Taxonomy (NCBI): domain Eukaryota; kingdom Viridiplantae; phylum Chlorophyta; class Chlorophyceae; order Chlamydomonadales; family Chlamydomonadaceae; genus Chlamydomonas; species Chlamydomonas reinhardtii. The sequence goes on from NC_057015.1 coordinate 3,090,380, forward strand.
CCATGTCGTGCCCTCGCCCCATCGCCTACCTGGCCCCCGGTCTCGGATCTGACTGCCCCCTTTCCCCGTGCCCACCCTGGCGGCCTCAGGTATGTGGTGTACCCGCACAAGGACAACCGCATTGTGGGCGAGCACATCCGCGCCGCCATCGAGGACCTGCTGCTGCAGTGAGTGCGCGCGGCCCGGGGTATGAGAGGCACGGGCGGGCGCGCACAGCAGTGTAGGGGGTGCAATCCCTCACGCACTCGCGTTATCGGATGCTCGCACTCTGCCATTCTGTCCCTCCCCCCTGTGTCCCTCCCTACTGTACCTGCCTATGAATGTACCCCCCCCTTGGGTTTGGGGTCACTCGGTTGGCTTGCTTTGGGTTGTGGAATGAACTGCCCTCCCCTCACACACACAAACACGCACGTGCCGGCCGCCCGCAGGTACCGTGTGGACCTGGTGCTGTCGGGCCACGTGCACGCCTACTACCGCAGCTGCAGCGCCGCCGGCAACAAGTGCGTGGAGGAGGAGGACCAGCTCGGGGGCGTGGCCGGCCGCAGTAGCGCCAGCGAGGGCATTCGGCACATCGTGTTGGGCACCGCCGGCCATGTGCTGTCCAGCGTGGAGGACGACCAGAAGGTGCGTGCGATACTCAAGATGGTCACATGGGTCAAATGGAATGCTGCTGATGTAAACACTGCCGGTGCTGGGGTCTCTGCAAGCAGGGGCTGCGGTGTCACGCGCCTCCCTGACACCACCCTGTCCCGTCCCAACCTGCCGCACCCCTGCGGCCCACCCCGTGCCCGCTGCCTCCCACTTCACCCACAGGACTGGTGCGAGGAGGTCCTGAACGAGTTTGGGTTCGGCCGCTTCGACGTGGACGGCGACACCATGAGCTTCAGCTTCATCCGCACCGAGGTGGGCGCCCGGGCGGTGGGGGCGGGGGCACGCAGGCTTTGATGCACGGCGTGTGTGTGCCGCGATTGTAGTACTCCAGCTCCAGGGAGGGCACGGCATGGGCACTTGGGACAGAACCGTGCTGTGGCCACTTGGCACGTACCGCAGTACTGCCGTGCTCTCTCAACCAGCCGTGCTAACTGCTTGATGCGGTATTCCCTGTTCCCATCGCAGGACGGCTCAGTGGGCGACCGCCTCACGCTGCGCTCCAAGATTGCGCCGGGGGACGCCTGCAGCAGCCGGGCGGCCTGGACCCTGGCGTCAGGCAGGAAGCAGGAGCAGGAGGAGGAGCAGGACGAGGAGAAGGAGGAGCAGGACCAGGAGGAGCAGGACCAGGAGGACGAGGAGGAGGAGGAGCAGGACGAGCAGGACGAACAGGACGAGCAGGACGAGGAGGACGACCAGGAGCACGAGGAGGAGGAGGCGGAGCAGGACCAGGAGGACGACGACGTAGACGAGGTCCGGGAGCAGGGGGTGGATTCCAAGCTGCAGCTGCAGTCAGCCGGCGCTGCTTCGGCCTCGCTTGCATGAGGAGCGCGCGTTGCGGCAGAAGATTTAGGTGCGCAGGAATAGGTCGCAGGTTTGACCCGTAAGGACGTCAGATGGTTAGAAGGTGTGAAGCATAGGTAGGACGTGAAAGAGCTATTGGGGTGCCGGTGCCTAAGCTGACACTCTAAAGCGTGCGCCTAGCGCGGGCCACTGTTTGATCCTCCACCGCGTACACCGTATGGTGTCATTATTTCGCAGCTGCATCAGTTGCATCGTATTACGGTTCCCCTTCTTTCTGAGCGTGTAGCTGGCGGGTTTGGCTTTGCTGGCCTGCCCTGATGAGTGCCTGGTTTGCAAGAGTGAAGGATACTGAGTCGAGTCGAGCTGAAATGGATGAAAGCGCCCCGCAAGGCCTGAGGGGTTATTTGGACAAGTACTGGTCACTTGATGTAGAGAGCATCCTGAGGGTCTTGGCGTGTTTATTGTCTGAATACTGCTGTGTCTCCTGAGTTGCAGTGCTAGCAGTTTCAAGCTTGCGAGAGAGTGGCTTTGCGATGTCGGTGTTAGGCACGAAGCACATCATGGGGCGGCCGCAGTAATAAGGGGGTCTCTAACGAGTGAAGGCGCATCCGAGGAAGCAGTGGACGAAAGTGGAAGGATCGCTTGTCCACGCATGCTGTTTTGATACAGGAGTTATGTGTGCGACATTGGGGTAGGTGTGATAGACCGGCGTGCGCCGGCTTGCCTACGGTATGCGAAGTCTGGCAAGATTGAGGTGTTTCCGGTTAGCGGTTGCTGGTGTGTGTTTAGCCGTTCCCATGTGTTTAGCCATGGCGGCAACTGATTGAAGTCAAGTATGTGTGCAGCAGGATTGATGGAGGACTGCGGTGCTAGCGACATGTTGGCACCAGCCCTCGGGCACGGGCCAGAGAACTGGGCGGACTCCCTAGGCTGTCATGCATATGGCAAACGACAACTGTAAAGCATTTGTGGAGGCGCTGTCAGGCATCCACGGGCAGTGACGGGCGCTGACGAAGTGACGGGGATGGCGTCAGCTGTCAAGCGCATGGTTTCGGTCACGGACCGCAACTGTTCGGCACCTGACGTTCTGCCCCCGTTTTTTGGCACCAATCCAGCACCTCAGCATTTGGTGTGCAGATCATTGGTGGACCGTTGCTGAGCTTAGGCAGGGATGGCCGGAATGCGAGAACGGATCCAGTCGTACTGTGCCCTCCATGGGTGCCCAAACCTGCGCGCACGCCCAGGCAGTGTAGTCCGCTGCGTGGAAATAACATCACACGCTGCTGAACTAGGCGAACTCGATCAGTCACAAATGGCGATGTCCACCCTCCGAGCTGCGTTGGGCCATGCTGCGCGAGTCGCCCACGAGGGCTCGCTGGTGGGCCTGCTTTCCAGGGGCATGGCGAGTGCTGCCCAGCCGTAAGTGCTTGGGCTTTCTTTGTTCTCGCGCTTGCGTCAGGGCTCTTTCGGAAAGCGTTTCGGTATAGAGCGGTTGAAGCAAAGCTTGTCGACGACGCCCTCTTGCTGGCTGTTCTCGCGCAGGGCTGTCGACCATGCACACCATGAGAAGTCCAGGTCTGCTCTGTCCTATGCCCAGAAGCTGCCCAACCAGGTGAGGCCGTGGCGAGCACCGTCGCTGGAGAATGCGCAAACTGCGCTTCTGCGTTGCGCGTATGCAACAACTTATCGACATAACTACATCACTTGGAGGATGCCAGACCTCGCGGGGGGATGCCAGGATTCGCTTGCCCGCTTGCTGGCGTGGCAATGCACTGCGCCTAGTGGGCGGGCCCTGTCGGGGTCGACTGCGAATGATCTTGCCATGTATAATCAAATCAGACGCCTTTCAACCGGGTCAGACGGCACTCGAGCCGACAGCGCGAGCAACAGTCCTCCGTCTTGCAGCACGGGTGCGCGCCGAGGAACGCCCTCAACCCCGCGCGAGGCACCCAGTCCCTCCCCCTCACCGCGCCGTCTTGTGCAAGAACCCCACAATAGCGGTTACGGAGGAGGGCAAACATCCCCGTCCATTCCCCCGCCCCCCATTTCCACATCCCAGCTCCCCCCTGTCCATCCCACGCCCCCCCCCCCAACTCCCCTTGCCCCCCCCTCCCATGCATACACAAACGCCGCACGCAGCTGTTCATCGACGGCAAGTGGGTGGACGCCCTGTCGCGCAAGACCATGCCGGTGGTGGACCCGCGCACGGAGGAGGTGGTGGTGGAGGTGGCGGAGGGCGACGCCGCCGACGTGGACCGGGCAGTGGAGGCGGCGCGGCGCGCCTTCGACACCGGGCCCTGGCCCCGCATGACCGCCAAGGTGTGTTGTGTGTATGGAGGGGCCCTGAGGGGCCTTGCACACGTATGTGTGTACGGAGGTGTGGGTTGGATGTGCGCGCTGTGTGTTTGCGGTGTGGGAGTGGTGCATCCGTGCACTGGGGGGCACCCCCACAGCCACCACTCCGCCACGCTTTTCCAACCCACCCACCCGCGTCCCCAAACCCGCCCGATCCCTCCCTCCGACCCCACGTACCCGAACCTGAGTGGGCTTTTTTTGGTGATCATGGGACTATTTTCGTTGGGCGCGGGCACATACCCCCCCTTCCCCACCCATGCACCCACGCACGCCCGCACTCCTCCCGCCATCCTCCCCCCCAGGAGCGCGGCCGGCTGCTGTACCGGCTGGCTGACGCCATGGAGGCGCACGTGGACGAGCTGGCGCAGCTGGAGACACTGGACAACGGCAAGGTGGGGCCGGGGGGGGGGGCGGGGGGTGAGACGTCCGTGGCAGGGGGTTTGTGTGATGAGTCAACGATTAGCAGGTGTGTGTGTGTGTAGACAAGGGACGGGTTTGACACTGTGCGGGGATGTGTGCGGCTGTGCCTAGTGGTGTACGGTACTTAGTCGGCGGCGGAGCAGTTGGCAGTGAGGGGTTGGCGAGGGGCTGGGGAGGGGGTCAGGTCGGCACGGCGCCAGCAGCCGTACGCAGGCAGGTGGTGGGGTGGGACAGGGCAGCAGAGTGAGCGTGGGAGTCGCCGCTTCCGTTGTGCGCCCCAGCCGCCCCGCCTGCACCCCCACGCCGCCGCCCTCACCTCCGCGCCTTCCCCCGCACCGCCGCCCACAGCCCTTCTTCTACAGTCGCCATGTGGACGTGCCCTTCGCCATCGACCACCTGCGGTGAGCGCCGGGCCAGGGGGCGGAGGGCGGGGAGGGGGGCGGCTGCGTGTGTGCGTGTGCGTGTGCGCGTGCGTGCCTGCACTCGTGAGCGCCCTCGTGCGTGCGTGTGGTGGAACGTCAAGGTCTGCCCGGGGGGTCACAGGGGGTTGCCACTGCAGCCCCCTCGGGGGCGCCAGCCCTGCAGCACAGCTCCCTGAGTGAGGGCCCAACCCCTGCCTCCCAACGTCCGGCTCCCCCTCCATTATCCCCCTCCCGCGCTTCTTGATACATCGATGTTGTAATCCCCCTGCCCCTGGCCCCGCTCAGCTACTACGCGGGTTGGGCTGACAAGATCCACGGCAAGACCATCCCGGTGGACGGCCCCTACCTGGCCTACACCTTCCACGAGCCGCTGGGCGTGGTGGGGCAGGTGCGTGCGTGCGTGCGTGCGTGTGCGAGGGAGGGTGGCCGCGCGCACAGCGCCCCCGCAACCCACCCCGTCTTCCCCACCCCAGCCCACCCCAACGCCGCAGCGCATTTGGAAACGGATTGGAACACCCCCCAGTGCATGCAAGCGAAAGACCCAAGTCCGAACCTCCTCCGCGCTATGGTTTAACTGGGCCTTCGTCTGTTTGGGACTGGTGTAGACCACCCCCACCCAACCCCCACGCCCCCACCCCACCACCCCCTCCCCCCTCCCCCCTCCAGATCATCCCCTGGAACTTCCCCATCCTGATGGCCGCCTGGAAGCTGGGCCCCGCGCTGGCCGCCGGCAACACGGTGGTGCTCAAGCCCGCGGAGCAGACGCCCATGACCGCACTCAAGGTGGCGCAGCTGGCCAAGGAGGTGAGGGGGCATGCGGAGGCGGGGGGGGGGGGGACGGCGGCATGTGTGTACGTGTGGGCATTCGTGCGGGGGTACGTGCGTGCGTGCGTGCGTGCGGAGGGGATGTTTACACGCACGTCGCGGAGTGCGCTGCCGCGCGCGCCGTAACCCACACGCACACGGTTTCCCCTGTACCCACACGCACACGCACACACACACGCGCACACACACACTTTCTCTCTCACACGCACGCGCACAGGTGGGCCTGCCCGACGGCGTGCTCAACGTGGTCACGGGCTACGGGCCCACAGCCGGCAACCGGGTGGCCTCGCACCCCGGCGTGGACAAGGTGAGGGGGAGGGAGGTGGCGAGGCGGGGGAGGGGCGGTGGCGGAGGCCGGCGGGGCAGGGTGGCTAGTGGGGGTGTTGACTGGTGCCAGTTACGGACACGGGGGCGCGTGTCCAAAGGCCAGCCGTATGTGTACATCACAGAACTCTGTCTGCTGACCCTGCAGCTCTGCGTAATGCCGGCCCCGCCACTCAGCTCCGCCCCACCCAGACACACAAAGACACACTTGCTTCCCACTCCACACCGCCCACTCCACACGAACACATACAAACACTCGAGTGGGCGGGCTTGTTTTGTTGCTTTTTACACACACACAACACACACGCACACCGCCCCCAGACCGCCTTCACTGGCAGTACGGAGGTGGGTCGCCTGGTGGCCAAGGCCGCGGCGGAGCAGCTCAAGCCGTGCACCCTGGAGCTGGGCGGCAAGAGGTGGGGCGGGGGGCGGAGGGGAGGGGAGGGGTTGCGGGGGGCGGGTTGGCGAGGTGCGGAGCGAGTACGGCTCCATTGGGCGAGGTGGGGGAGCTGTCCATGAAAGACGGGGGGGCGTAGTTTGTTCCAAACGCCGAAGTGGGGATGTGCGGGAGTGAGTGGGTGGGGGTGCCCTGCACTCTGCAGCGCCTGCAGCCACCGAACACGTGCATGCGGACCCCCGCACATGCGGACATGCCCACACCGCGACCCTGCCGTTTGCCCATCGGCAACCCCTCCGGCGCTCTCGCTCCCACCACCTCCACTCAGCACACACCCAACACACCAGCCATGCACGCACACGCCCACACCTCCCCCCTCCCGCTACCGTCTACCACTTCCTTAACTAATCATGAATGTCATCCCCCCTCCTCCCCTCCTCCGCCTCCTCCGCCTCCTCCGCCTTCTCCCCTCAGCCCCATCATCGTGTGCCCCGACGTGGACGTGGACAAGGCGGTGGCGGACGCGCACATGGCGCTGTTCTTCAACCACGGCCAGGTGGGGGTGGGGGCGGGGGCACCGCACCGCACCGCACGGCACGCACACAACAGCCAGCGCGAGCAGATGTGTGCATATCATATGTGTGTGCGTGTGTTACAGCGCACATGGAAAACAAGGCCGTGTGTGTGTATGTGCATGTAGGGGGGGGGGTCGAATATCAACGAACGATGCCCGCATGTGTGTCTGTGTGTGTGTGTGTGTTGTATTGGCCGTGCATCTCATCCAAGCAACCCTCTCCTCCTACCCTCCACTGCACTGCCGCTGCACTGCCGCAGTGCTGCGCCGCCGGCTCACGTGTGTACGTGCACGAGGCCGTGTACGACGAGTTCGTGCGCAAGAGCACCGAGGCCGCAGCCACCCGGTGAGGAGGCGGGGGCGGGGGAGGTGGGTCCGCGTCAAGAAAACAGGAAGACACGCGGGTGGGGGTACAGTCGGGACACCGCGGTTGTCGATGTGCCGTGCGGGCCGCGGGGCCGTGGAGCCATGCGGGCTGTGGGCTGCGGCATACGGCTGCAGCGCTGCTGTGGCTTTGATTGGGCCGCCGATGCCTGCGCCTCTAGCCAGCCTCGTCATGTCGCACAGCAGTACCTATGGCCTGATGCCCCCGTCTCCACTCCCCACACCGCAACACAACAAGCACCTCTTTCCCTACGTGCCCACGTATGTATGTGTGTGTGTCTTTTCCCGCACGCCCCGCAGCAAGGTGGGCGACCCGTTCAGCTCTGTGGAGCAGGGGCCGCAGGTGGACGACGACCAGTTCAAGAAGATCCTGTCCTACATCGACAGGTGCGAATAAGAGGGGGTTGGGGGGGCAGGCTGGGGGTTATGTGCCCGAGCCCAACGCGATAAGTGGGCTGGGGGGCGGGGCAGGGCCTTTGAAGGAAGGCAAGGAATGGGAGGCGCAGGGCGGGGGAGGCGGGGGCCGCGCGGGCCAAATGGCTGCGGGTTTTATTGGGGAAGTGGTGGTGTGCAGTGATACGTGCACAATTGAGCTCCTGGTACCGAACTTCACACCCCGCGCTCCCCCCTCTCCCTCAACCTTCCCCTTAGTTTGAGCTGGCCTTGCAAACCCCCCACCCCCCCCACCCCTCAGCGGCAAGCGGCAGGGCGCCAAGCTGATGACGGGCGGCGGGCGCAAGGGCGACCGCGGCTACTACGTGGAGCCCACCGTGTTCGCGGACGTCAAGGACGACATGAAGGTGGGTGGGGGGGTGCGTGTGGTGGTGGGTGGGTGGGGGTGTGCGCGTGGGTAGCCAGCCTCCATGCTGCCCTGCCCAACCTTGCTGCCTGCCACGTCCCCTTTCGATGTTTCTCTTTCCTGTCACATCCGCCTGCCCCCAACTGCGGCCTGTGCCCACCTGCCTCTACCTGCCGCCACCTGCCGCCTGTGCCACAGATTGCGCGTGAGGAGATCTTCGGGCCTGTGCAGTCCATCATGAAGTGGAAGAGCCTGGACGACGTAAGTGTGTGGGCGGCAGTTGGAGCGTGCGAAGACGCGGCCCAAAGCTCGGCCACTGTCGGCTCTCTTCCTCCACCACCTCCCTCCACGCCCGTCCCTCCATCCCTGTCGCCCGCAGGTGATTGCCCGCGCCAACAACTCGCCCTACGGCCTGGCTGCCGGCGTGTTCTCCAACAATATCGACACCGTCAACACCCTGACACGCGCGCTCAAGAGCGGCACTGTGTGGGTCAACTGCTACAACCTGGTAAGGGGTGGCAGTAGCAGGCGGACGGAATGGGGTGGGCCGCAGTAGCAGGGCGCGGGTGGCAGTGGCGGTAGAGACCCATGCCCGTCTGCCCCTCATTCCCACCTGCACTCTGCTCCCGCCCGCATTCCCGGCCCGCACTCCCCCACACTCCCCGGCCACCTCCCCCGCACTTCCCCACTCCCTGACCCGACTCCCCTCACTCGCGCCCCCAGTACGACAACGCGGTCCCGTTCGGCGGCTACAAGGAGAGCGGCATTGGGCGTGAGAAGGGCGAGTACGCGCTGTCCAACTACACGCAGGTCAAGGCCGTGTACCAGCCCCTGTCCAACCCCGCCTGGCGCTAAGCAGTGAGCGGGTGGCGTGAGCGGGGTGTGGGAGGGGGTGTGGAAGGAGAGCGGGGAGGTGGTGGAGATGATAGAGCGCGGAGGAGAAGCGGAGGCGCAGAGGAGCAGGGGCGGTGCGGCAAAGATATAAGCTTATCGACTAACCGGATTCAGGAGTGGAGTGTGACATGCACAGGTGTTGCAGGGGCCAGTGCGTTGGGCGTGTGGGAGAAATGTTAATGTTGCTACTGCTGGCTGGGTGTCTGGGAGTTGTCGGCTTCAATGCTCATACTTGCGTTGTCACAAAGTCGTCGATTCGTTTGATTGAGTTCGCTGATTGAATTGGTGGGGTACGCAGTGGCACAGACTGTGCACATAGGAGCGAAGGACGTGGGTCCCTGGGGCATGGGCTTTTGTGAGTCTGCAGTGCGCAAGCGACTTATGGGAGGGAGTATCTGCCCCTGCGCCTATCCAGGCCACCTATAGCAAGTCCGAGGCCATGTCTTCTACGTTGCGTTGCTTGGGCATACGGTGAATCGAAGTACTGTATGTAACACCAAGCCTTTTGTTGTGGTCTGCACTCCTGACCTGGTCTCCACGCGCCCACGTGCCCGACACGCAGGCCAGTGAGGCCACCGCCCTATCTGCTGCTGCACTCGTTCCCTGTTCCACCCGACGCACAACTCCCATGGCCACAGCGCCCAGCGTGTAGCAGCAGAGGCAATAGGACCCGCGGGTGGCAGGGACCCTGTCGCACAACTCACCCAAACAGAATAACGCAAGAGCAGATTGTCCACCCCACCAACCAGGACACCACGCGGTTCCCAGATCACAAACAGCCAACACAGCACGCAACGCGTGCAAACGTGCAGTCATGGCAGTCCACACAGGTCCACAGGTCACATAACCTTCCGAGAAACCGGCACGCACATCAAACCACACCAGCATTCTCGCCTAGCGTCAACGTCCACCCACAAAATTCGTTCAGCTCACCGACTCTGATTCCCCCATTCGCCTAAATGCCCCATCAGCAGAACACCAGTTCCGCGGCCGCGAACTTGGCGCCACAGAAGCGCGGCATGGGCGACACGATGAGCGAGTTGGGCGCACGACGGCCGCGCAGCATCACCACCGCCCGCCTGAAGCCGCGCGGGCAGGCCGGCACAACGTACTCGAAGCGCTGCCAGCTGTCGCTGGTACACACCGCCCGGCCCTGCACCGGGCAGGAGGGAGCGGGGGAGAGCACGGGTGTTTGCATGTGTGTTAGGAAAGCGCAAGGGGGAAGGAGTCAATGCTGTGCATGTGACGACTGCGCGAGTGTGTGTCTACGTGTGCAGAAACAAGCAGCGAGGCATTATCGACGCGAGTTGCGTCACGCACCCTGCTCGCGCCCTCCACTCCACTGCACCCACCAGCCAGAAGTGGTGGCGTGTGGGCCGCATCACAAACGACTGCAGCGAGGGAAGCACGTCGTCGCCCTCCGCCACAGAGCCGTCCCCGCCGTAGCCGTTGGCGTTGCCGGCGCTGCCCTCGTCTAGCACCAGACCCACACTGTACTGGCCCACACAGTCCCACCTGCGGCGCGGGCATTGAGTGCGAGGATAGACGCCGATTGGCGGAGATGGTCGTTGCCGGTAGGACCGAGCAGGAACCAGGCGATACGCTTGCAATGCAAGGCTGTTGTGCGCACGCCATGCCCAAGCCTCCCACACTAGCAGGTCTCAGATCAAGAGCTCTCGCAGCCCCGCCACCGAAGCCCCGCCCCCCGCCCACCAGTTTCCCAGGTGTACCAAGGCGCGCTGCACGCACCTGCTCCCCACGTGCACCGCCAGCCTCAGCCCCAGCCCCGCGTCCAGCAGGTGGGCCGCCTGCGCCGCACTCAGCCCGCGCCGCTGCAGCTCCCACTGCAGGTCAACCACCTACAGCAGCGCAGCCGCGGCCCGCGGAGCAGGTCAGGCATGCCGAAGGCTGAGGCAGTGCCCACTGACCGCTGCCAGCAGCCTGATCCAAGACACGTGTGACGCGCACGCAGGCCCGCGCCACCCGGGGTCACATGCACCCGGACCAGACACCCGCCTCCGCCATCACACCCACACGCCCCGTCAGCGCCGCCCGCCGCCCACCTGCACCACCTCGCACCAATCGTTGCCGGTGGCCAGGCAGCCCTGCTGATAGCCGCCGCCGTCCTCGCCGCCGCCGCCCCATCCCACAGGCCCGAAGCCGCCACTCCCGTTCCCAAACAGCCCCATCACCCGCGCCGCCGCCACCAGGCGTCCCGAGCCGCCACCTCCTCCTCCTCCTCCCGCTGCAGCACCGCTCCCGTGACCGCTGCCCGGGTAAGGCGGCGGCAGCGGCGGCGCGCCCTGCGGGTGTGCGGCCGTGCCGTACGCGCGAATGCCTGCGGGCGGCAGCTCCCACGACACGCCGTCGCCCATGGCTGCGGTGGTCACCCAGGCGCTGCGCTGCCACTTGCTGCGGGCGGTGGCGGCCGTGCGGCCCAGAGGCAGCTGCGAGTTGGCGTCTTTCCGAAACACCTGTGTGGAAAGGGGGGGGGGGCACAGCGGCAAGGAAGAGCTGAGGGCGACCAAAGGACTGTGTGGCTGACACTGGCATGTGCGTAGGAGAAGGCGCGTGAGCAGTATACGGTACCCCCGCCTGAAGTACTCACACCGCCCCGCCGCACCGTGTGTGCCCCCGCTCGGGTTACAGCAAGTCTCATTGCCGCTTCAGCACACTGAGCCTTTTAGGTTGGGTTGGGTTCAGGTTGGGTTGGGTCCTTGTAGCCCCCCCCCCCGCCCCACGCCCCACGCACTGCCCAGCCTCTCACCGGGTTCCGCAGCAGGTTGCGGCCCTGCAGGATGAGGTGCAGGCGGCCCGGGCTCAGCGGCGGACCCAGCGCCGACAGAGGCTCCAGCTCCGCCTGACCGGGAGGGTGTGGATGGGGGGGCGCATGGGTGCGTGGGTTTGGAGGTGGGAGGTGGGTTCAGGAGCCCAGGGCAACGGGTCGCGCGTGGTTAGGATGTGACTGGTGTAACTTTTGGGGAGGGGACTGTGTTATTCTGGCCACTGCTCGTTCAAGAACGTCAATGTGGGGCTGTGCGCGGTCGGTGGTACATGAGGACAGGAGGTACATTCCATGTAGAAGGCCCGCCGCGGACTTATGCGACTGGCCCTTCAGCAAGGGAATTGCTCCGATAGCCCCATCACCATCATGCTCCGTATCACCACCATGCGGCTGCCGCCGCGCCACGCACCTGCAGCCCAGCCGCCAGCCGCTCCTTCCACACCTCCACCGCGGCCGCCGCCTCCCGCCAGGCGCGGCACACGGCCGGCACCGCGCCCACCAGCGTGTCGGCGTCACAGCGCCGCAGCACAGCCTCCAGCGCGTCACGCGGCAGCTCGCGTGGCGGCTGCGGCCCGGCCGTTGGGGCGGCTCCGCCGGCGGAGGCGGGGGAGGCGGGGGAGGGCGAGGCGCAGCCGGGCGTTCCAGGCCCAGCCCCGGTGCGGGCGCTGCCAGAGCCCGAGGGGTCAGCCTCGTGCGACTCCAGCGGGGAGCTGGGTGTCGGAGAGGTTGTGGTGGCGGAGGGCAGGTAGAAGCAGCCACCGGAGCTTGGCTTGGGACGGAGGAGGGGCCCGCCGGCAGCGCCGTGGCGGTTCCCAGTGGGGTGGGGGCCCCTCGGCGCCCCCGGAATGAACAACGCATCCAGAAGTTGTGCTAGCGCCATCCCTCGCACACTTGAGCTTGCTGCGAAATGCCTAGAAAGACGCGTCAGGCGGCGAAGGGCTGACCAGCGAGAATGGGACCTTTCGATGCAGCAAACGGCCTCTTCTCGCAGTATGTAGCGTAGTAAGCCAGTCGTTGTTTGCAGCTGCAATCTAGGTCTATGTTAGTGCTCACTTGTGTACTTCAAAGGGCTGGGACAGCGCTGCTGCGACCGGAAAAGGCCTCTCATCAAGGGGGACACCAATTCAGCGGTTGGACTCGGAAGCTGGGACACCCTCGGCATTAGCATCCCTTGCAAACCCGATGAAAATCATTTAATAAATATGCCGCCAATTCATTTACTAAGGCTGCTGTTTGCAAGCGCACTCTTGTTCGCGACCTGGCATGTTTCTCGCGCTGATGACATCGCATCGCAGGCTTCGATAACCACCTCAGATAACATACCGCAAATGAAATACTTCTTTTTAAACGAGGTGCGCCCCAGTGACACACCCGTGTGGAAGTCTGCCCGGACGCGAGCAGCGCTGATACTGGTATTCTTAACAGTACCTTGTGCATAAGCATAAAATGCATGCACTTGCCTGCCGATGCAGTTGGGCAGTCTATTGCGCGATGTGACCGAACCCGCCTTGCCCGCACGCTGCACCCACCCTTCACCGCACGCTGCACCCACCCTCGGTCCGGTAGGTGACGGGCGCGACCCAGCTGACGGACCCCGGGAACACGCCATATGAGGACGAGCAGACTGGCGAGCTTTACTGGCTGGCGGAGGACGGCGTGACGCGGTTGGCACAGGACCCCAACAGGCTGCGCTTTGCGTGGATTGAGGTGCGGTGCTGGACATACTCCTCTCTAATCCAGGGCCGGGGCGGACCAGTGGAAGATGGCGCCGGCGGTGTGTCGGTCGGGAGGTCACGGCCCATGTTGCGATACTGCATCTGGTGCAGCATGTGCAATGGCAGGTTTTACAGCAGGGATGGCAAGCGCCGCTGTTTGCGGTCGTGTCCGTGGTCCCCGGGCGCTTGCAGCTTGGGCCGCTCCCCTCTTGACGTTTGCCACTCGCAGTGGCTGCTGCCGTATGTAGCCCTTGAGTGTAACTCGTGCTGCGGCTGGTTTGGTGTTGTGCTCGCAGACCTACTCGCCGGAAGCAAAGCGCTCCTTCTACTTCAATCAGGTGAGGAAGCCGGAAGGCTGCATTTATTTGGGGTTGTGGGGCAGGAGGGGGACTATAGGCGGGGCACCGTGGGGCCCGGGTATCTGCTTTAGTGCGGGGCTTAACGTAGTAAAGCAAGGAACGGACAGAAGAGCACACGTCAGGGCTGAGAGGAAAGACGAATGGGGCCTTAGTGGCGAAGAAGGACAGGCCGGGCTGGGCTGCCCCTCCTCGGAGAGAATGCTCACGTACCGTACAGCCGTAGCGCGGCTTTGTGCGTTGTGCCTTCGCCATCAGTCCGTAACCGTGTTGTGACGCCCACCGGGATGCTCCCTGGTAGTTGCTAGACAGTGTTGTCCGAATAGGGATGCGCCTGGGAATCGGGCTAGGTATTTACGCAGTTCTGGGGTGCGTGACACCGCGGCTGAACCGTTTCCCTAATTGCAGGTGACTCGCGAGTCAACCTGGGAGCGGCCTGCGGACCTAGCCTGGCGGCGGCTGAGAGCGGAGGAATGAGTGGCTGACTAGAGGGAAGACCTGGACGAGTGAGGCAGGCAGCAGCAAAGGTAGATGCAGGAGCTGGCAAGAGTGGAGTCACTGGAGTGGGTCAATCCGACCAGTCGACAGCATGGGTAGATGCGTGGCATGTTACGGTTTCGGGCGTCAAGGGCACATAATCGAGCGCGTTAGCGGCTAGACATCGTGAATGTTTGAGGCATGATGTGGTCGTTACAGTTCCCGCCTCCTATTTGGTAGGCATTGCTGTGCGCGTGGGGTTGGTCGGGTTGCTTTCCCCGCGCTGGCACGCCACGCTCCAACTCACAAATTCTTACGCAATTCTTGTACTACATGCGCACATAACTATGCTTGGGACGTCCCGGTGATATTCAGGACGTGGTGTAAGAAACATTTGACGACCTCTCGCCGCGCTCCGGCTTTGTGGTACAATTGTTGAATGTTGTCTGCCGTGCGTGTCCAGAAACGTGCCACTGAGCTTCCTCGGGTGGGGCCCGCAGCTGAGCCCGCAGCAGCAGCAGATGCTGGAGAGCCACCATTCTTACCAGCTGCAGCAGGCGTGGGCGGCGCAGAACAGCGGGCAGCAGCTGAGCCCGCAGCAGCAGCAGCTGCTGGAGAGCAACCATTCTTACCAGCTGCAGCAGGCGTGGGCGGCGCACAACAGCGGGCAGCAGCTGAGCCCGCAGCAGCAGCAGCTGCTGGAGAGCCACCCATTTCACCAGCTGCAGCAGGCGTGGGCGGCGCACAACAGCGGGCAGCAGCTGAGCCCGCAGCAGCAGCAGCTGCTGGAGAGCCACCCGTTTCACCAGCTGCAGCAGGCGGCGGCGGCCCAGCATCCAACCCAGGAGCAGCGGCAGCTGTTGCAGCAACAATCTGCGTGGGCCAGCAAGGGTGCCAGCAAGGGTGGCACAAAAGCACGTGACTGCCGGAATGCTGCCCGGGACCCGGACGCCGGTGCCCAGGTGCTGGTGGCACTGCAGCAGGCCTGGCACCGGGTGGCTGACCAGCAGCCGGTCGGCTGTCGGCTCTTCTCCGAGGATCAGGCGCGGCTGCTGAAGGCTGCCTACAGCGAATGGAGCAGCTTGGAGGGCCGGCGGATACCAATTAACCATGTGTGGAGCAACGCCGTGGCTCAGCTGACTGGTATCAAGCTAGAGAGCCTCTCTACCTGGAGAGCCAGAAATGGATGCTGATAAGGTAGGGTAGGGTAGGGTAGGGTAGGGGAG
>NC_057015.1:3105884-3144076 GCF_000002595.2 Chlamydomonas reinhardtii
GGGAGGGAGGGAGGGAGGGAGGGGAGGGGAGGGTAGGGTAGGGTAGGGTAGGGGAGGGGAGGGTAGGGTAGGGGAGGGGAGGGGAGGGGAGGGTTGTAGATACCAGGGAGGGGAGGGGAGGGGAGGGTTGTAGATACGCGCGCTACCCGTGCACATTTGCAGTACTCGGCGGCTGAGAGCAGAGGAATGAGCGGCGTCTGGAGGGGTGCGACTGACTAGAGGGAAGACCTGGACGAGTGAGGCAGGCAGCAGCAAAGGTAGATGCAGGAGCAGGCACGAGTGGAGTGGGTCAATCCGACCAGTCGACAGCAGGGGTAGATGCGTGGCATGTTACGGTCTCGGGCGTCAGGGGCACATATTCGAGCGCGTTAGCGGCTAGACATCGTGAACGTTTGAGGCATGATGTGACCGTTACAGTTCCCGCCTCCTATTTGGTAGGCATTGCTGTGCGCGTGGGCTTGGTCGGGTTGCTTTCCCCGCGCTGGCACGCCACGCTCCAACTCACAGGTCCCTACGCAATTCTTGTACTACATGCGCACATAACTATGCTTGGGACGTCCCGGTGATATTCAGGACGTGTAAGAACGTTGAGGCAAATTTGACGACCTCTCGCCGCGCTCCGACTTTGTGGTACAATTGATGAATGTTTCTTCTTCGCGCGCTACCCGTGCATTTTTGCAGTACTCATTGAAGCCACATAATACGTAGGCCATCACTGGAACAAGCGAAGCCGTGTTGTTCTTCCAAAGCTCAGACTGAGTGCTACCGATAGCGCTTGCGTCTACCTTGACTAGGCCAACGGCGTGTTGCTGCAACGCCTTCAGTTTGTATCTCAAGGAGCGTATGCGAGTAGCAATGCAGAGACACCGGCTGGACATATGTTAGGGCCTTGAAGGCCGGCCGAAGCAGCGAGTAGTATGGAGGAGCCCAGCTATGACGCATTTGTGGCCAGGGTAAGAGACGGGTAAAAACTTAAATTTGCGGGTCTTCCCAGGCGACGAGTCTGCATGCGAGCCAGCACCCCACTTTGCACGCTGAAGTGAACGGCACCACTTTCTGACCAAATCGTCCATGTAACATACAGCAACATACCTCTCAGTCCGGCTTCTGGGCTCTGCGCCTCATTCAGCTGTCATGGTGTTGTAAGCCCCTCCGCGGCTGTCCCCCCCCCCCTCCCTGCCACTCGGTGGCCCCGCAGCTCAACCAGGCCAAGGCCATTGCTGACGAGAAGGCCCAGACCACCAGCTATGACGACGTTTTCTCCGGCGCCGTGTTTTCCATTGCGGTGAAGAAGAATGCACTGCTCCTGAGCAAACAGCACGACCGGGTCAGCGAGGCGCGTCTGGTGGGGTCGACCTGGCAGGACGCCTGCTTCAACGCGAAGGGTGAGGAACAAACCCGGGTGGGAGGAGGACAGGCATCTAGCAAGGAACAAGGTGTGGTGCGTGAGGAAGGGAAGGTGGCGAGGGGTTCGGGTGAGGGGGCTGAGCGCTGCGCAAGGCTGGACTGATGGGCGCTTGATGCGATGCGGCATGCTCCTCCGCTCCTCCCCATTGCGCTCCGGAACGCGCCCACCCGCAAACGTTGCTCCCACCAGGTTCCGGCCTGGACATCCTGGACTGGGAGAGCCCCCGCCTGGCGCCGCCCTCCGATTCCCCCGCCTCCACATCCCGGGCCGCGTCCCACGGCAGCGCCGCCCCCACGGCAACTGCCGGCGGCGGCGGCGGCGGCCGCGGCTCGTACCAGCAGCAGCGCAGTGTCGCACAGACCCAGCTTGACTCGCCCAGCCGCCGGGCCTCCGCCAATGCTTACAGCGCAGCCTCCGGCGCCGGCCGCAACGCGTCAGGGCGCATCTCGGCGGTCCTGGGGGCGTCTTCGTCCATAGGAGGGCGAGGCGGGGCCGGCGGCGGCGGCGGTGGTGGCGGCTCCGGCAGTAGCAGCCGCGCCAGCGGTATGGGCCTGGAGGCGGCAGCGGCAGCTGCTACTGCCGCCACCGCTGCTACAGCCGGCGGCATGAGTGATGATGATGACGACGAGCTGCTGCCAACGCGCTGCGGCGATAGCGTGACGTGGCAGCAGGGGCCGCGGGCGGGCGGAGTGGGGGCCATGGGTGGCGGGGGGCAGCTGCGGTCGGCGGCGCCGTCGCGACTTGTCGTGGAGCTGCCGGCGGGGGACGAGCCGGCGGCAGCGCCGGATGTGGGCAGTCCGGGGATGGCATCACGAGCAGGTGTGTGTGCGTGCGTGTGTATGTGTTTGTTGGATATACGTGTCTGTGGGTGTGTGGAGTGGAGTGGGTGTGTGGAGAGGGTGTGTGGAGTGGAGTGCGCACCAACAAGAGCAGCTATGGGGAAAAATCGCCAACCATGGTTGCAACAGAAACGCTGTCCCTGCACCACGCTCTTATGGTACCCAAATTCACTTTTCCGCATCCCGCATCCTGCACCTCGCTCATGCTTACCTCCTGCTAATCACCCGCCACTGTCACGGCCGCACACGCACGTGCGTGTTCAGACGAGGCCATCCGCGCCTTCGCCCGCACCGCCTACGAGCCCGGGGAGGTGCGCCACAGCCTATTCCTACACCCGGGGGGCGCCGACCCGCAACCGCGCCACTCACACGACCCCGACCGCGCCGGCCCCGGACCGGGCGACGGCGCGGTCGCGGGGTCGGGCGGCCTGGCGGGGTTGGCTCCGGTGCCGCGCGCCGTGCCGCGGCATGTGGCGGCGGCGGCGGTGGCGCTGTCGCCCACGGGGAGGCAGCGGCCGGCGTCGCCGGGGCTTGGCATGGGCTTTGGCGCGAGCGAGGTGGGTTCGGGGCAGGTGCCGTGTAGTTGGGAGGTTGGGGGATAGGTGGACTGCGGCACGCCGGCGTGGCGGGAGGGCGGCTTGGGCGCGGGGGCGCGTGGGCGCCTGGAGCGGCAGAGCCATGGGGACTGTCGCAAACACGCTGAGGGGCGAGTGTGGAGGTCCTGTGCTCAACTCCCTCCGCGGGCTGGATTCCCCGCTGCAACCTTGGGTTCGCCGCACCTGCTTGCCGCACCGGTACACAACGCCGCATGCACGTGAACAACGCAGGCGTCGGCGGCTGCGCTGCGGTCGTCGTGGCAGGGCCCACTCCCGGCGGCGGCGGCATCGCCTGGTGGCAGCGGCGGCGGCGGCGGCGGTGCGTACCCACTGCCCCCCTCCATCGGCGACGATGGCCCCGGGCCGCGGCGCCCCGCCTCACGCGGCCGCCTGCTCACACGCAGCACCAGCGGCCTCGGCTTCGTTGCTGCAGCCGGCTCGCCCAGCGCTGCGATAGCCGGCGCCACCGGCGGCGGCGGCGGTGGTGGCGGCTGGCCCGGCTCACCGGTGTCGCTGCAACCACATGGCGAGGGCGGCGGGCGGCCGCTGATGACGCCGCCGCCTGCCTTCTCGCCCGGGGGTGCTCGCAGGAGCCTGCCGCCCACACACCTTACGGTCAAGGTGGGCTGCGGCGTGGGCGGCGCAGGGAACGAGGCGCGGAGCCCGGACGCACACGCGCCGCCGCCATGCATTTTCTCGCCATCCAGCCCTAGCGGCGCCGCGGGCGCTGCCGCAGTTGGCGGCGGCGGCGGTGCAAGCTGGGGCAACAGCAGCTACACCGCGCCGCACCCGCCCTCGCTGCTGCAGCCACCCCACGGCTCTCCGCACCCGCATCACCGCGCCCCGGGCGCCCGCGCTCTCGCGGCGGTGCCGCATCCACACCCGCACCCTCACCCACAGCAGCAGCAGCACCTGCCAGGTGCCGCGGCCGGTGAGATGATGCCGATGCACCGCGTCAGCGGCGCCGGCGCCGCCTCGCTGCCCTCGCCAGGCGCCGCCACATCACTGCCCTCGCCTGGCGCACGCAACGCGCGCGGCGGCTCGCTAAACGGGCCCGCAGTTGGTGGCGGCGGCGGCGGCATGCGTGTGAGCGCCAGCGGTGAGGGCAGCATCGGCGGCGGCTTGATTCGTGGCTATGCCCAAGGCAGCGGCGGCGGCGCGCTTGATTACAGAATGCTGGACTCGGTCCCCCGCATCGGGCTTGACGGGCCGCGCGTCCGTGGCGCCAGCAAGGACGTGGCAGCGGCCGCCGCGGCGGCGAGTGCGACGGCCGCAGCGCGCGCCTCTGCCGCGGGCATGGGCGGCGCGACGGCGGCGGCGGACTCGCACGCGGACATCCGGCGCACGCTGCTGGCGGCGCCGCCCGGCCTGGCGGCGCAGCGGGCGGGCTTCGGCGGCTCGCGTCCGGGGACGCCCTCGCTTACGCCGCCGTCAGGGGCTGCGGAGGCCGGGGCGACGAACGCCTCACCGGGGCGTTTCGAGCGCGCGAAGCGCGCGAGCGCCAACGGCGGTGTTGGCAGCATGATTGTGACGCGTGAGCAGGTGGACAAGTACTTGACTGGGGCGACGCCACCCAGCGGCGTGTTTGCAAGTATCAGTGGCGGCGGGGGTGGCGGCGGCGGCGGCGGCGGCGCGGGTGCCGTGTCGTCGCCGGTTGGCGGCAGTGGCGTGAAGGCGTTGGTGCTGGGCATGCGGGGCTGTCTGACGGAGGACCCCGCCAGCGTGGCGAGTCCCAAGCCGAGGCTGTCAGCGGCGGGGGCCGTGGGAGGCGGTGGCATGGGAGGAGCAGGCGGAGGAGGAGGCGCAGGTGCAGGTGCGCAGGACTCGCCGCGGCGGGCGAGGCCGGAGGCGGGCGGCTGGTAAAGTCGAGAGCGGTGAAGATGTGGATGTGAATTTCTGAGATATGAATGAACCGAGACCAAGCGAGGGTTCTCACGTGTGCGCGAGCTATGTGCATATTGGGGCATGATGACGCTGTGGGTGGTCGAGGCACCTGTACATAGCTTCCTGATGATACCGTAACGACATTGTTGTGAGAGTTGCTGCACCATTTGCCGGAGTGCCGACCATAGAATCTTGTGGCCATGCGGCCGTCCATGGCGCAACGGTGGTGTGTGAAGACGTTGAATCCGTTCAGGAAGTATTGCTGTGGTGTTGGCCGGTTGGGGGGCAAGTTTGACGCACGTGACAGCTGGCACCTGGCGGACCCGACTGGCGGCGCTGCAAGATGCGCTGCCTGGGGCCTGCAAGTTGGCATCGCCTAATACGGACCCGGGACCCCCGTTACTCATACAGTCTGCACGTTTCATCACGTTCTAAGTCATCCGTACGGTGACCTTTGCTGGGTCAGGCGCTGTGTCCGCTGGCACCAGCCGTAATAAGCTACATACGGTACATCAGACAGGCCAGCGCTTGTCAGAGTGCGGGAGGAACGTAATGAACGCCGCACTGCGCCCACCTCACAATCATACCAAAACTGTGTGGGTACCGTACAGCGACACACGCAATCATCGCGCCTGCATCGCATACACAATCCTGCCACAGTCTTTCTTCCCTCGCGCTCTCTTAACACATTGTCCCACGAGGCCACCACACCACCACAAGAGCACGCCATAACTGAGTGGCTGTGTCTGCGGGCATTTGCTGCGCGCGTCACAAGCTACATACTCACATCAGCCGGACCAGAGCTTGTCGGAGTGCGGAGAAACGCAATCAACACGACAACACCGAACAGCGCCCAGCTCACAAACATCAAATAAGTATCACACTCAGTGGTTACCGTACAGCGACACACGCAACCGTTGTCCCTGCATCGCATACACAGTGTTTCTTCCCTTGTGCTTTCCAAACACATTGTCCCACGAGGCCCTCCAGCACCACACGAGCATGTCGCATTCGAGTGGCCGTTGTCACGCTCCCTCCAGCACCCTTCATCACGCCGCGCGCCCTGGGCTGTGTGCGGCCACGTGCAGCTCCATGGCCTGCACGGCACAGCAGTCGGCGCACACGGGTCAGGCACTTTACCTGCTGACCTTCACATGCCTTGCCCCTCGCTTCAGCTCTCCTGTAATCTAGTAAGGAAAAGCTATATTCCCTCCACAGCCCCCTCACTACACACGGCACGCGCACGCTCCCCGCCCACCTCCAGGTGTTGTCTCAGGTGTCGCAACACCCCCGCGCCCACCGTGTTGGTCCAGCGGGTGGCCTGCGGGAGGGCGCGGCCGGAGGAGGTGTGACGGGCAGGAGGGCGTGTGCGCGAGGAAGCAAGGGAGAGCAGCTCGCCAGCTGGTAATCAGGGCGGCTGTGGCGTGACAGGCAGGAGGGTGTGGCAGGCAGGGGCCGTGCGCGCGAAATGGGAAGAACATGGGACCAACATTACAAGGCGGCTCAGGGGCCCAGGGCCAGCGCAGACCTAGACGTGGCACCGGCGTGTGCGCTACACAGTCTTCTTCAGCCTGGTGCCAGCCTCGGAACTAGGCACGGTATCAACGTTTGCGCATTCCGCAGCCGCTCCTCGGCCACTTCCTTCTCCCCCTCCTTCCCTGTGCGCAGCCCCACCTGTATGTTGTTGTGTGCAGTGCCCATGCGCGCCCCGGCGAAGCTCACGTCCACTCGCCGCCACGGCATCTGCTGCAGCCGCCCCAGCGCGAACGACACCACCTGCGGCACACCCCGCAACACATCATACCAGACCAGACCATTCTACACAGCGCATGGAAGACTTGGCGTCAGACCACAGCGGTGAGAGTAGCATGGCTAGCATCCTGTACCTCAGCTTTAGACCGACCAATGCATGAAGGACCAAAGCAGTGAGGCAATTGAGAGCTGGCAGCTTTGATACGGCTGTAGCGCTGCGTCAACTTCACGCACACCTGTGATGGAGACTCTGGCGCCGCCGTCAGTGAGTCCTCCAACTCGACATCGTCCGCGTCCGCGACCTCCTGGGCCTCGCCCGCGCTGGTCGCCGCCGCCGCACCCCCGGCTGCCGCCCCGGGTCCCGCTTCAGCTGCTGCGGTCGCTGCGGTCAATGAGATGTCCTTTCCTGCCGGGGCCACACGGTCCGTGCCTGCATCAACTCTTGCAGCTGCTGCAGCGCCGTGCGCCTCGCCGCCTTGGTCTAGCCGCTCCTGTTCCATATCAGCTGGTTTCGATGCTGCCGCCACCCCGGGCGCCTGAGTTTGGTCCCTCCTGTTCCCCGCTTGCGCCTCTGTCCCGCTCGGCCCTCTCGTGGCGTCGGCTTCCGGCTTGCTGCCACCACCGCCGCCGTTCCCACCACCGCCGATCCCAGCGCCGCATGCAGCTGCTGCCCTAACAGCACCTCTATCGCTGCTGCCGCCACCGCAGCTGCTGCTGGCGCGGCTCCAGGCGGCCTCCGGCGGGTCGTCCCGCACCACGCCGCGCCCCCGCCGCACCAGCTGTGGATCCAGATCCGGCAGCTGCGGCGTGTCACGGAGTGTGGCATTCTGCCAGCTCACCCTGTGGGTGTCCACGGCCGCGTTCATGGCCGTGCCGTGTTTGTGTCCGTTTGGTTGTCAGCAGTACACAGTCGAGAGTTGCAGGTAGAGGGGCTCGGGACGCAGACTTGTCACACAAGCATAGTCGCACAGCTGGCACTTAGCCCCAGCCCAGCACGCACCAGTGGTCTCGGCCCACGTTGCCGTAGCAGGCGCGTGTGCGGAACGCCCGGAGCGCCGAGAAGAAGTAGCAGCCCCTGCGGCCGTGCGCGTGCGGCTTGGTGCGTGTTGGAACATTAATCAGAGCGGGGACCTGGACGGCAGATGCCTCAACGGCTCCGTAGTTCAGCCGCTGTCGCAGTGCAGTGTCGTTATGTGTGCCCATCGACAACCTCCGCACCCCGTCCATCGCCTTCGCCAAACTAGTCATGCCTGAAACCCCTACCACAACCCGCTACTGCCGTATCCAGTGCCCACCCACTTGTCCGGCTCGTCCAGTGTCATGCGGATGAGGAGCGGCAGCTCTCCAGGCCCGCCGTCCAGCGCCAGGAAGTGACGGCCCGTGCCGCTGAACAGCCGAGCCGCCACACCGTGCCCAATGGCCTGTCAGACCGGGTGTGTCAGATGATGGCCACGGGTGGGGAGTGACATTCATAATAATCAAGAAGTGAGGGAGGGGGGACGGGCGGAGAGGGTGCGGTCGGCAAGAGCTGGCAGGTTGCGGAGAGACACACGTCACACACCACAAGCCGGTGGAAGTGTGGTCAGCATCGCAACGAGCTGCAATTTGAGCATGCGCGCTGCACGCGTGCTGTTTTGAGTTGGACTGCCTTGCTGAGGCCACGTACTCCCGCACCCACCTGCAGCCCCCGCTGCAGCGCTCCCCCCAGCACCGGCAGGTGGCCGGCCCACGCCACGAACGGCACCTGCGCGGGCCCCGCATCCACTGTCAGGCCAAGGTGCGGCGAGGCCAGCGTGACGAAGTGGCGGGGCGTGAGGCCGGCAATGGTGCCGTCGGCGGGCCGGTACAGCAGCCCGGCGGCGTAGCGGGCGATCATTCCGCCCATGGAGTGCCTGTGCGGCGCGGCGCGGCGCGGCGTGGTGATGGCGTGGTGTGGCAAGGCGCGAAGTGGCGTGACAAGGCATGGTTGGTGGTGGTGGTGGTGGTGGTGGTGGTGGTGGTGGTGGTGGTGGTGGTGGTGGTGGTGGTGGTGGTGGTGGTGGTGGTGGTGGTGGTGGTGGTGGTGGTGCTGGTGGTGGTGGTGCTGGTGGTGCTGGTGAGTGTGGTTGATAGGGGTGCAAAACCGACAGGAGGCAGGTGGAGGCGGTGGAGCAGAGATGGTCATGCGAGACGAAGCGTTAGGACCCGGCAAGGAGCCTACGGGCGTGAGCCCCAAAGCCCCGCGTACCCGATCATGCTGACGTGCGTGAGCCCGGGCGCTGTGGCCAGCAGTGCGCATATCTCCTCCGCCAGGCGCTGGCCACACACGTCCACACCGTGATGTGTGCGCCAACGGGCGTTGACCGCCGACTGAAGGAACACGTACCTGCGCGGCCATGTACAGCAGAAAACCAACGCCGGTTGTTAAAAGTGACCCGTGCAGCAAGCGGCTGCATCTACTGCCTTGTCAGTGTATGCCATTGTATGGGAAGCCACCGTGCGAAGACGGAAGGTGTTGTAAGGCCGGCGGCAGCAGTCGAGGCCAAGACGGACTCCCGTCTGGAACCCTCGCCACCGGCGAGACGTGCCAAGTGCCAACGCACCTCCCCGCGTCCGGCATGTTACGCAACTCCACTACGCATCGGTCCCATGCACTCTTGGTGTCCGCCAGACCGTGCACCAGCACCAGAAGGTGGTCGGGCGACCCCGACGATTCCGCGACTGTTGCATCCATACACAAGCGTAGCTTGCTCACGCCAGGATGATGGTGCCCAAGTTTTATTGATGCATGTGCTGTGCAGGTACACGTTATAGAGTATACAAGGCAATGGGCATGCAGTGATAATGCGGCAATGTGCTGAAGGGCCACGCCATTTCTCCTGGTCCAACTACACATGCAATACCTGAAACCAGCTACAAATTTTTACACGATAGTTTAAATATATATACACTTGGCACTTAGGCATCGTTCAGTTCGGACGAGACCTGGCACTCACCCCTCAAACGTGCTCCCGCTGGCTTCAGTGACTGTATACTTACTTGAAACGGTCCTTAGGCCTCGTTGCAATGGTTCTCGTGCTGTGCATCGGCGACCTGCACATACCGCACCGAGCCCCGGACCTGCCCGCGAAGTTCAAGGAGCTGCTCAAGCCGGGCAAGATCCACAGCACCATTTGCGTGGGGAACGTTTGCAGTAAAGTGAGCATGGAATCGTCAGAAGGCTGCGGGGCAGCTTGTGTGCAGCGCGGGAAGGTCGTCTGACAACCTTCGTGTCTGGGCGGGGCAGGTCGGCAGTCATCGTGTCTTCCCAGTCAGGACTGGGGCCCCGGCCCGCTTCTGCGGGTGCCGGGGTGTGTGAGTGCGGCATGCGGGTCGCCTGCTGCAGTGTAGGCGGCGAGCACACATCCTGCCACGTGCCCTGTTGTCGTGTGTCCAGCCCATGCCCCACGGCGCTTGACCCCCGGCGCATGCCTTTGCGGTGCGGCGCTCATTCCCGGCATGAGGCGCCCACCCGCATACACACACATTTTTTCTCCCTCGCCCCACCCCCGCCCCCAGGTGTTCCTGGACTACCTGCGCACCATCAGCGGCGAGCTGCACGTGGTGTCGGGCGACTTCGACGAATTCGCGGCGCCCGAGCAGCTGGTGCGCGGAGGTGGTGGCAGTGGCAGAGTTTACCATGCGGTGGCAGCGGTGGCGGTGTGCCGGTGGTTCTGGCGGTAGTGGTGTCGGTGGCGTTGACGGTACGGTAGTGCTGGCGTCTCCTGCCAGCACTTGGTATTCGTCCGGGGTGTGGCCAGGCAGGGAGTGGCTGCGGGTTGCCAAGGTGCTGGTGACGAGGTGTCCTGTTGAGCGAGGAAGACTGCTGCCGGCTGCTTGACTGCTTGTCGGGCTGCCTGGCTGCCTGGCTGGTCAGCTGTGCGCGCTTGCCCTTGACGCCCCCGGGTAATGACATGGGGTGGTAACCAGCAACCGGCCCGGCGTGTGTGCTGTATGTTCGCTCAGGTGTTGGACATCGCGGGGTTCCGGGTGGGGGTATGCCACGGACACCAGGTGAGGCCTAGCCGCGCCTTGACGCACACGACATGCACCGCTCCGCACCTTGCTGCACGGCACCACACTGCACCGCTCCACACCTTGTCGCACTGCACCACACTGCAATGCACTGCGCCACACTGCGTGCCGGTGTCGGCGGAGTGCCGGTGTCGGCGGAGTGCTGGTGTCGGCGGAGTGCCGGCCTGCGGGGCCAAAAGGCGGGCCGGCCGGCAGCACGGCGGCGCGCTATGCCTGCAGGCCCTGTGGGCCACGGCGCGCGCCCTCGTATGCACACGCACACCAAAGCTCACACAAGGTACACCGGGCACTCAACGCGGCGCCCAATACTCGACTGCCTGTGTCGCAGATTGTGCCGTGGGGTGACGCGGATGCCATCTCGCTGCTACAGCGGCAGATGGGGGCGGACATCCTGGTCACAGGCAACACACACAAGTTCGAGGTGGGTGGGCCGCAGCGCGGATGGGCGGATGGGCGGGTGGGCGCGACAGATGGGAACAGCCACGGTGACAACTGGTTGCGGGCGTGGATCTGGCATGGCGCCTCAGGCAGTGGGCCTGCAGGGGGGTTACATTCATGATTAATTAAAGAAGTGAAGTCGTGGCCTGCAGGGGGGGGCAGCGCGCAACGCGCCGCAACACAGCCGTCACGCTGGTAACCTGCCGCACAGCTCCTGCCGGAACACACGCTCTCTCCCCAGCAGCATCTGCACATGGGCTCGTGCCAAGCAACCTGTTCACCACGTAGACACACATGCGTTCCCTCCTTCGCACACGTTGCACGCACTGCCCTGCATGTTTCTTTCCCTTGTGCATGCTCCTTAACTTCTGCACCCTGACGCGCCGGCACAGGCTCGCAAGGCCGGCTCCTGCCTGGCTCTCAACCCCGGCTCCGCCACCGGCGCCTTCAGCGTGTCCGCAGCCGGCACCAGTCAGCCCGCGCCTACACCCAGCTTCGTGCTGATGGACCTTGACGGCCAGAAGGTGTGTGAGGGGCGGCGGCACCTGAGCGGGGAGGGCGGGCGGCTTTAATTCGCTACA
Organism: Chlamydomonas reinhardtii; assembly: GCF_000002595.2. Classification (NCBI taxonomy): domain Eukaryota; kingdom Viridiplantae; phylum Chlorophyta; class Chlorophyceae; order Chlamydomonadales; family Chlamydomonadaceae; genus Chlamydomonas; species Chlamydomonas reinhardtii. Next base: position 3,117,436 of record NC_057015.1, read on the forward strand.
TGTGACATCGGAGGGGATTTGCTGTGCGCATGTGTCGGGAGATTTGCTGCCTGGGCGCGCTTTCCCACTTCGCACTGATGTCTCGCCTGCTGCCTGCCGCTGCCGTTGCTGCCGCAGGTGACTGTGTATGTGTACCAGCTGGTGGATGGCGAGGTGCGCGTGGAGAAGATCGATTACAACAAGGCCGCGTGAGCCACATCATGTGTGGGGCAGCGGCGGCGTAGGGGTGTGAAGCTGCTCCTATTGAATGTGTGTTCGCATTCCACACTAAGGGCGGTGGCAAAGATCTTGCTGACAGGTGGGCGCGCGGTCTGTGCCGTACGCTCACCCGGTTGTGAAGTGTGATGTTGGGTCGGCGGCAGTTGAGATTGAGGGGCCCGTATGAAGGTGTGGGTGCATGGACAGGGCGCGGAGTGGACGGACACGAAAGCACAGGCTAGGGTGCGCCAGTGCTTGGCCGGCGAGGCGAGACAGGCGTGGCTGCATTGGTCGGAACGAGTGCGGTCTGAGGCGGGCGTGGTCGGTGAGGGCAACAGCGACCTAGGTATGGTAGGGTGTGTCGGCTCAGAGCACTTGGGTAGGTATAAGCTTGCAGCGACAAGGCTCGGGGGGAATACTGGGCCGTACGAGGGGCCCAACAAATACACGCATTATTGCTCCGAGGGTTGGGGTATCTCCATGTTTTCGTGGTAATAGGTGTAGATATTCTTTGAGACACGGATTGAGTGTTGGGGAGGGCGGCGCGCACTTGCTCGGCAACGGGCAGCGCTGCATGCAGGCGGTCGTACCATGGGGGGGCCCACGTGCTCACCAAGTCCAAGTGTGCAACCACTGCGGGACGGTGTGGTCTAGTCCACTTTGCGGGCGGGCGGCTGGCTGGGTGATGGCTGGGTGGCAGGGTGACGGCTCAGTGGGGCTCGCTCAGTCGTGGGCTCAGTGGGGCTCAGTGGGTGATGGCTGGGTGACGGCTCAGTCGTGGGCTCAGTGGGACTCACTCACTCGCGGTGTGACGCGTCTGTGTGGTGCTATCGCCTGGCCGGGCGCCCGGAGCGTGAGGAATGCGCATCAGCAAACTTCCAGCCAGCCAGCAACTCGTCGGTTCTGAAAATCCAGCGTTCGACCAGCCGCGCACTCCTACCCAGCCGTTGCAAATTGTTTGCCATTTGCTGGGGATTGGGAATCAGCTGCACCCTACGGGTCTTAACCAACCTGCCTTACAACTGTCCCATCGCACACTCACTCACTCACTCTACCCTCCCGACGGTGCAGGGACGGGACGTCAACTCCGCAACCAACATCCGGCACGCGCTGGTGGAGATGCTGCTGGGGCACAAGCGACCTGCATCGCTGCAGACTGGTGGCGGCGGCGGTGGCGCTGGCGGCAGCGGGGGCGCGTGCACACATCTGGCAGGGCATGCGTAGCGACATGACAAGTAGTGCGGCTCGCTGTCGACAAGTGTGCTGCGTCTGCCTGCGGTTGGCTCTGCTGTGGCATCGCGATTGCTAAGCACCTGGTTATTTGGCTATGTGCCTGTGGAAACCGGCCCCGGCTATGTCCAGGCGATGAGTGAGGGCCTCAGCCCCTTTTCCCGTGACCGGGGAACACTTGTCATCCAAGCAATGCGGCTGGGGCATTAGGCACGGACACACACGTGGCACGTATGCGCGTGCCAAACCACCGCCCCCGCCCCAACGAACAAGTCGCCTCCTGACCCCAACTGCAGCTTGCAGTCAGTTCCCAGTCCGTCCAGCTGGCTCCACATGCAGCAACCATATCCATCCTCCAATCCAGCTGTAGGCGCCTCTCTTCTTTCAGCACGCGCACGCCTCACGGTCCTTCATCAAGCGCGCTCCTGCTCCTGCTGGCGGCCCTGCCCCTCAGCAGCCGCGGTCGCCCGGAGTACCGGTGAAGCCACTCGGGCCTAGGTGCCCTCGCGCCCATGCACCCACTGCATGGTGCACTGTGCCACTTCTCACGCCTTGCCGGTGCTGGATTGGGAACTTGCCGGTGCCCACTTGTGTGCTGGCGCAGCCCATGTTCTCCTTCGGCACGCAGGCCGCTTGCGTGCCAGACGCAAACTGAGCCGCACTCAGCCATACAACCTGAACGGAGTCGCCCAGCGACTGACCCAGCTTGCCACAGGCACGCGGCATCCGTGCCTTCCTCTCGCGGCTGTTAGAGGTGCTAAAGCGCTGCGGGGTACGTGGGCTAGTGGTGAATGCTGGTGGTCTGTGGACGGCTGGGCTTGGGCTGGGTTGTGCTCCATGTTAGGTGTACGACTGTTGGGCTGTGGTCGGTGCGGTGCTGCGAGCCTGCCAAACATTCAACGTCTGGACTTTGTTGAATCCGTAGTACCCACCTCGACTGGCTTTCGGCATGGCGTGGGTTGCCACGGCCTCTGCAACTGGATAGTGGGCCAACCGGGTACTGGCCCGCCAAGCATGCGCGTTACCAACCTCCAAAGCCCTTCAGTGCCCTTCAGAGCCCTGTGCAGATCCCTCCAGAGGCTGAGCGGCTCTGAAACAGCCTGTGTCAGAAATGCCAGACCACCCTAAAAGCAGCAGGAGGCCATTGCATGAATTAATATGAGTTTCGCGCGAGTTACCGCCCAATTCCTGCGAGCCGCCCCTGCGCCCCGCCCGCGCGTGCCCCCCAGCGCCTGATGTGCACTCTAGCGAGTCCCACCCGCGCTGGAGCCCAACAATCAACCGTGTGAAACCGTGTGCACCCAGAGGCAGCTTATGGAAACCGGGTCAGCCCCATGCGTTTACACGCAGCTCACACACGCATGTTCCCAAACGGCGCGCGCACGACTATGCTCTCCCACTCACGCGCCGCGCCAACCGCCAGCCTCCGCCGTGCTCCACCGTGCTCTGCCGTAGCTTCCCACACGCGTGCGCGCTCAAGTGCTCACTCCCACTCGCGTGCCTGCCGACTAGCGCCAACTGCCCGTGTGCGTCACTACAGTCAGGTAGCTTGTACAACTACCTGCACACACTCGCGCAGCTGCCGACTCCCAAGTCAACTCCTGTACGGCTGAGGGGGTTGGGTGTGCCGTACACCAGTTAATTGAGGGATAGTCGGAGCTGTCCTAGAACCGCCATTACACTATTTATTCGAATGTCCCCACACTAACAGCGCCTCTGCGAAGCTGCGCCTATCTTGAGGCTCACGACTGCACCAACGGCCAAGCCTCAAGGCAACCTGGCACCCGCTGCTGCTTCTCGCAGCATCCAACAAGCGCTGGGAACGTCAACGGCGGGCCCTAACCCACAAGCACGCGTGCCTCATTCCACGCCACACTGCAATGCGTACTGCCACATGACACATGCGCGCTTAGCACGTGTTTGGGAATCTGCATGTCAAACCGCTACACCAGCCCAGCTGCAGATAATGACAGCCATCTCGACTGGGCAAAATGACCATTCCTACAAATGCAATTGCACAGTGTGCTTTGACAGCGCAGGTTATTGCAACGGCACAATTGCAATGCGTACCCCGTTCATAAGCCACCGAACACAAGTCTGCAATTCAAGCAAGTTTGACTGCACGCACACCATCTTCCTACTACCGTAAACATAACGCGTGATGCAGCACGTTGTCCCCTTACAGCGGATGTGCACCAGAGCGATGGTCTGATTAATCGTGTCTGCTCCTGTCTGAGTCACTGCAACCCTTCACCGGTTGCAGTCGAAGATAGCCGCAGCCCTTTCACCCTGTCCGGTGAACCTGCCAAGTCAACGCCACTCTACGCACCGCCCTCACGCCTACCAAGCTAATCCGCGCCCCCGCACAGGCCAATGTGTGGCTTACCCCCAAAAGCCGCACACTGGCCTTCGCCCACATGCCGCTCAGCTCCCAACAAGCACGTGCTGCAGCACTACCACTTGGGCAGTGTGGAGTTGAGCCCTCTCCCCGTAAGCTGGATGCTGAATCCCGTAATCCCAAGGTCCATGCCCGCGCCTGCACCCGCCCCCGCCCCCGCCGTAGCTACCGGAGGCGCCCCGCTTCCCGACGGCTGCCGCCCCTGCCCCGCTACCGGCGCAGCTGCACCGATTCCCGCCCCTGCCCCTACCCCTGGCCCGGCCGCCGCAGCCGCAGCCGGCGGCGGCGGGTGGTGTGTGGCCACGTAGAGGTCCACCTGGTCGGCCACGTGTGAGATGCTGGGCCGGGAGGATGGCTGCGGCTGAAGCATGGAGGTGACCAGGGTGCGCAGCTCGTCGGGCACGGAGGGCGGCAGCGGCTCGTAGGCGCAGTTCTGGATGTTCTTACCCAGCACGTACAGGCTCTGGTTCTCCTGCACGAGGTGGACGGGTGCCAGGCGGCGGGCGTCAGCAACAGAGAGGAGGCGTTCAGAGCCCCTTCAACACACGCCAAAACAGTAGTTGGCCCTTTATCTCTATGCTTTCCGATGAACACACGACCACGCAGTAACGGACCTTGTAGAAAGGGTTCCTCAGCGCAACCAGCTCGTACAGCAGGCAGCCCAGGCTCCAGATGTCGGAGCTGAAGTCGTACGGCTGGCCGCGGACCACCTCCTGCAGGGGGCCGGCAGGCGGAGGCCGGCAGGCGGAGTGGCAGGAGAGTCAGGAGTGGGAGCGGGGCACGAGGGCCGGGCCGACAGGGCAAGAGTCCAGGGCAGAACACGCGGACGCAGCAGCGGGGCTTTTAAGGTGCTTAGCTCGTTCGCCCTGCTCCTCCCCACGCCCCACGCGCCACGTGTGCTCTGCCGCACCGGGCTCATGTAGTAGGGCGTCCCGACGGTGGTGTTCGCCTGTGGGGTGGTGAGTGTTGGTGAGTGTTGGTGAGTGTTGGTGAGTGCTGGTGAGTGCTGGTGAGTACTCGCGAGTGCTGGTGAGTGCTGGTGGTGGGAATGTGGTTCATAGGCAGGTAGCAGCACACGACGTCAAGACCACACATTCGCGGTTGCCTGCCCGTCCGTGGTCCAAGCAGTGCGCAGCACTGGCGCCAGATCGGCAAGGGACTCCCTTCCGCCTGCCTCGCCACTTTTCTGCCCCTCTCCCGCCGCCCCGCCCTTCCCGCCGCCCCCGGCCGCTGCTGCTGCACCTGCAGTGTCCGTGAGCTGAAATAGCGGCTTAGCCCCAGGTCCCCGAGCTTGAGGTCGCCGGAGGCCGTCACGAAAATGTTGGAGGGCTTGAGGTCGCGGTGCATCATGCGCCGGTCGTGCATGTGCTTGAGCGCGTTGCACACCTGCGCCGGGGCAAGTGTATGGGAGGGACACACACGAAGGTTGCATCGTATACACTGTCTTTGCGCTATGTTTTCCTTGTGCTCTTCAACACGAAGGTTGCGAGGCAGGAGCGGACACTGGGCAGGCGGTGTTGCATTGCACGACTGCGCGCGCCATGCCTTTGCCAGCACACGCAAATTTGAAAGCCACAACGCCCATCCCTGCCCCATTCCGTCGCCCCCGCTCTGCATCATGTCTCCGCCCCCGCGCCCCCTCCACGGCTCACCTGCTGGAACTGCCTCCACACCTGCTCCTCGCTGAATGGCTGCCCCGCCTCCGCCCGCTGCTTGATGAGCTGACCCAGGTCGCCCGCCTCCGCCCACTCCAGCACAATGACCAGCTCGTTGTCGGCCTCGGACAGGAAGGAGCGGAAGCACTTGACGATGTTGGGGTGCTGCGGTGGAGTGGCGGGGGCAGTTGGTGGGCACGGCGGTGGGTACCGGCACCAGGACCGCAAAGAACACATACACGGTCTGTGCGCTCGCGTCTTCTGCATGCTCCCAGATCATACTCCCCTTGTGCTCTCACACCCACCCAGCCACACGCTCTCACCTCAACGTTCTGCAGGATCTTGACCTCCTTCACGCACGCCTGGCGGCTGACCGGGTCCATCATGTCAAAAATCTCCACCTGCACATGCGTGGACGCACATATGTGGGTGCTTCCATGTAGGTAATCACCCCTCATCCCCTCAATCCTAGGGTGCGTGTTGGATGCACCATCATGCAACACCTACCAGGCAGCTACACAAGTGCGTGCTGCGCACCCCCTGTGCAAGCTGCACATCATTCGTTCATTCCGTGTACGGTCTGAGCAAGGTCCCCACGCATCATCATCACTGCCCCCATGCCCCCGTGCCGCCAGCCTCTGGAGCTGCCGCCGGCCTGGCCTCCACGCCACCACACGCCCGGGCTTTTGGGCCCCTGGCGCGGCTGAGTGGCAGGTCGGGCAACAACTCACGTCGCTTCTGTGCTGCCGGCGGGCTGCGGGTGTGGATCAGGTGTGCATTCTGGAGCTGTACCCCTCCCTCCCCGCGCCTCGTTAGCTAGGCCCAAAGGCACCGTGGGCCGTACGCGCCTGGGGCTGTGGTCGCCTAGGACAGTAGGCGCGCCTCTCCAGCGCACAGCCTGAGCAGCTGCTCAGGCCCCTACCTCACGGCCCCTCCCCCGCTGTCGCTCACCCGCTTAATGGCCACCATCTGGCCGGTGTGTGTCTCCCGCGCCAGATACACCTGACTGTACTTGCCGCGGCCTAGTAGCCGGTCCAGCTGGGTGTAGAGCCAGGTCAGCACCGGTGTCGGACAGCCGGACAGTCAGGCGGGGGGGAGGCATGTGTCAGGAGATACTGAATGCGGTACAGGAGGTAGGGTACAGAGAAGGACAGGGGCAGCGGGTGGTGCCGTATGCGGGAGGGCGTGGTGCTGTTGCTCTGATGGCAGCTGACGAGCAGAGGTTTGGAATGTGGGAGGCACAGCACCACGACACGGGTACAGCGCAATATGCCTCTTGTCAGACCACGCGTGCCAGACCCACCTGGTAATCTGCAAGCGTCCCGTGATTTAGGCTGCTGGTGGACGTGATATCGCTTGTCATATCACTGCCTACGTCCATGTCTGCAACCAGGGACAGGTGACCCTCTTGGAAGGCGGTTCAAGCCCCAGGCAACCGGCGGGCGTCCCCGGGGCTTCTACCAACCTGCACACACGCTGCCTCGCCCAGTCGCCCCCGCGGTCGTCACCGGCCGCGTAGAGTCGAGAAGCATCGATGTTGTTGTTGTTGTAGAGTCCATGTTTGCTATTGTATTTGTCCAGGTTTGAGGAGTCCCGCAGACGAGGTGCAAGGGCTGTCCAGAGGGCTGTCTTGCGCTCGCACTTGTTCCTGACTCAAAACCAGTAAGTGCCTACTCTATAATTAACAATTGTCCAGGCATCTGCTGCTGCTGCTAGCGTGTTGCGGAGAGGAAATGTCACTGCTTGCCCGTTATGAAGGCATACCGCACATCTCGTGCATCTTACAGAAACGTGTATTGGCATGTATGTTTGCATACAGACGGGCAGTTGCCACAGCTCTGAATGGGGTCGGGAGTCGGGACCGAGCTCGGATCGGTTGCGTCGCTGGCTGAAGAACTGCAGGCTGCTGTGTTTGCATATAGAGAGGACTATTTCTCCTGAGGCATCACATAATCCACTGAAGCCTCTGCCGCTCTCACCACTGTCGGAGTCGACCATCCTCGGCGCTTTGCTTGCCAGCGGCTCAGGAGAAATGTCCTACTCTGCCTACTTCACCCGTGCTAACTTTTCATTCCCCACTGGCTTTGCGGGGCTGGTTGGTGGCCTCTTTTACCTGAACACGTTCACCGGGCGCCCGGCGACCGGCACCAAGGAAGTTACTATGGCCGAATACAACGCTACGCCGCTGGTGTATCTGCAGTCGCCTGACCGGCATCCCACTCGCAGCCCCAAGGTAAAATGGCAAGATTGCCTTGATGCGTCGAGACGTGCACGCAGTTCTGACCACCTGGATCACTTGCAGGTCCCGGGGATGAGCGATGTTCCCCATGCGTACGATGAGCTGATGCACAAGGTGCACGCCAAGGGCCACGGCCATGCGCACCACTAAGCCGACCAGCACGGCCATAACCGTGGAGTTGGCGAAGCAGCTGGAGGTTGCTCATGGGACGGCGGGAAGGAGAGCTTACGCTCGGGCTTATCGTGATCGGGTAGCAGTATTGGCTGCCCGGAGGCTGGTGTTGTGATGGAGGTTTGTGTGGGTTCGTGTGCGTGTGGGGCAAGTACGCTTGAACCGAAGGTGCAGACCCGTTTGTGCTATTGCACCCGGGTGCAGAGAGATGCAGCGTAGGTAGTATGGCTGTTGTGTCGCTAGCGTAGAATGACAGTCTCTGTAACAGGCGCGTTCCATTGTCGCGTGTCTGGCGTGTCCCGATCCCAAGGCCAAGCCACGCGGGTACCACTCTGGTCTTTTGCTGTGTCCAAACTTTGACAGCCTGGTAGACCCAACAGGTATCATCTGACCAGGCCGCCAGCATACCTACGGCTTCGTCTCGTTGTTTAGTATGCGGCTACTATGGTTCGGAGCTACGAGGAGGCGACCTGAAAGGCCGTACGGCTGCAGCCGTGCATGGGGTGTGCAATGGGACACGCAAATATTTTCGTCGTGAAAACTAAAAGCTTGATAGCGTGACGGATAGCGTACGCACAGTGTATGCAGGATACGCAATCGCCACTGTAAAAAGAGTAGGCATCAAAAAGTTATGTGCACAATTGTCCGGGGGGGTGCGTGCTCCAAGCCAAACCCGCACGCTCGGAGGGCTCTGGGAGTCGCCCGAGGCAAATCCTACCGCAGAATTTAGACGCCGCCTTTTTGTAGGTACATAACTTACATCATTAGTGGACATTAGCGCTTGGCAGAGGACAAAACATGTTGGTCAGGGCTCAAGTCGCGAAATTGACCAAAGCCCATATCTCGCATAGGCGGTACTTTGGGCCTGTATCTAGTGCCGTCTACTAAGGTTCACCTATATATGTCATCCGGACAGCGTAGGGCGAATTCCAGTAAGTCCTGGCGAGCGCGACATTTAGCATTTCGACTTCGGCTCCCGCTCGAAATTATGCCCGGAAATCATTCAGGGACCTTATTATATGTCACATGATAACATTTCGGCAGTCTAGGGCATTGGACACATGCAGTCCCTAGGGACTTGCCGGAGTGGTACCCGCGTGGGCCAAGCGCATCAGAAGGCTCATGGTGGCGAGGGGTAGCGAATACCAAGCGCTTCAACACACCTGCACCACTCCACCACTCTACCTTCCGCAGCGTCCCAACCAGTAATCGCAAACTCGTCTACAGTCTCTACACCCTACAGCTTATGTTAAGGCACCTGAGTGCTATAAGCCCAACTCCCCAACTCACACTACAGCCTGCATACGGACGTCGTCAATGCTGCGCCGCGAGCCTCAGCATCTTGCGACATGCGCAGCGCTGATTCCATGATTGGACGAGACTCATTGCAGCCGCACTGCCCCGATTACCGGTAGCCTGAAATCTGTGACTCGGTGTGTGGGTGCTGGGTGGCGCCGACCCTTGACACGGCGTGTCCGAGTCCTGGATTGAGATGCGGCAACAGACTGAAGCCGCGGCGCTGACACATGATTACGTACCGTTGTACGATCCCTTTGCCCGAGGAAACAGCACTCCCTCTCTCAAGGCCTCGTCAGCGCCAGCCAGCTACCCATTTGAACGCTCGTGCACCTGACCGTGCAGCACTTGGCCCGGCTGACTGCGCTTCCTGCCAACCGCACACACACACACACCGCCATAGCCCCACACGTCAACCGCAAACAGCTATCACTGGCCGTCACCACTGGCCACAGCAGCTGGCGTAGCAGCCGCACCTCCCGATCCCGCGAGCGCAGCCGCCGCCGGCGCCCCAGGCCTGACCCACACATTTGACCGGTTGACAAACTGCGACCGCGGCCCAGGTCCGCGACCGCCGGGTCCCGCCCAGGCCGGCCGCACAGCCGCTGCGCCTGCTAGCCCCGCTGGCGTTGGTCCCGCGGAAGCAGAGGCCCCAGTGGCAGCGGCAGAGCCCGACCCCGCGCCTGCCGCCTGAGCCCCCGGACCCGGACCCGGTGCCGCGCCCGCAGCCGCACCTGGCCCCCCGCCCGCACCGCCCGCCCCTGCGGCAGCCGGCGTGAACGGCGTCGCCGCCGCGTTCAGGCGGCTAGCGGCCTGCACGCCCGGCCCTGCCGCCGCCGCAGTAGACGGACCCGCTCCAGCCCCTCCAGCCGCTGCCGGCCGCGCACCCGGCGCTGGCCCGCCCGGCACCATCCGCATCGGCGCGCCGCCCTTGGGCCCCGATAGGGGCCCCATCGGCCCGCCACCCATCCCCATGCCCATGCCCATCCCCATGCCGCCGGGCGGCCGCATGCCCATGCCGCCGCCGCCCATCGGCCGCTGCCCCATGGGGCCACCTGTGCCCATGCCTGCGCCCAGCGCGCCGATGCCCTGCAGCAGCAGTGCCGCTTTGAGCGTGATGGTGATGGGCAGCCCCATGAGCGGGGAGCCGCTCAGCGCCGCCACCGCCTGCGTGGCAGCCTCGGTCGCCATCTCCACCACTGCCACGCCCGTAGGCCGGCCCGCGGCGTCGCGCACAAGGGTCACGTTCTTGACAGGGCCAGCCACACTGCAGGTCAGGGGGTTGGGGAGGACACAAAAGCTTAGATGATGGCATCGACGTTGAGCAGGGGGTCGGATGGGAAGAACACGACATGAAAAGGGGCAGCGGGCGCAGAGCCACCAATGAAGTGCAACGGACGCTGTTTCTCCGCAGCGGGTTGCGTTGCTCACACGGCATCGCACCAGTCCGGCCCGCCTAGTAACCACTGCCTCGCAAATACCTCCCAGGCGTTGAAGGAGTCTGCATTAGCACTGGTTCACACCTGAAGTGGGCCGCAATGACGTCGAGGGTGGCCAGGAAGTGCACGTTCTCCACCACCACACTGCGCATCTCCGCATCCAGCTGCGCCGCCGCCGCGAGCTGCTGCTGCCGCTGCGCCGCCGCAGGCAGCCCCCCGCCGCCGCCTGGGCCGCCTGACCCGCTTGTCCGCGGCGGCGAGCCCGAGCCTCCCTCAATGAAGACGTCCGACATGTCCACTGGCGGCACCATGACACTCGGCATGCCGCGACCCCCACCGGCGCCGCCGGCCCCGCCGCCTGCCGCCGGCCCCAGCCGACCCGCCAGCGGGCCCCGGCCGCTGCTGCCAGCTGCCGGCGGTGCCGCGGCCGGTGCAGCCGCGGCCGGCGCCGCGCCACTCTGCCCGCCCGCCATGCGTTTGATCATCTCCTGCATGGCCGCCATCTGCTGTCGCAGCGCCTCAATCTCCGCCGCCTTCTCATCAGTATCCGACGGCTCCTCGCTGGCACTGGCGCCCCGGCCTCGGCCCGCCCCCGCCGAGATGCCGCGGCCAGCTGCGCCGCCGGCACTGGGCACCGCCGCTGCCGGGCTAGGAGAGCGCTGACGCCGGGCACCAACCGCGTTCTGCTGCACGCCTGCCAGCGCTGCGGCGGCTAGCGAGCCTGGCCCAGCTGCCCGGCCGCCAACGACGGCGCGTGCGGCCTTGGGCGGCGAGCCTAGGACACCGGCGTTGGGGTCGCCGCCGCCATCCAGCCCGCGCTTGCGCCCGCCTGACCCCGCCGCCTCCGGGCTCTGACCCTTGGCACCTGCAGGCATACGGTAGTATGGAGGCAAGCAAATAAAAACAAGTCGACGAACGTGCCGTGATGACATGTGAACGCACTGACACGGGCCATACCGGTTGCATGAGCCCGCACACAGCTCACCGCCCAAGCGCTCCAGCACTGAAACACGCCCGCGCGCCTCCTCCGCAGCCGCGCCGCCGCTGCTGGCCCCCAGGCGCGCGAAGACGCTGGACCTCGCGTTCGCGTCCGCTGCTGACGGTCCGCCGCCGCCGCCGCCACCCCGCTGCCCGCCTGCAGGAGCCGCGCTCGGCCCAGCTCCCGTCGCTCCGCCCCCGCCCGCACCAGGCGCCTCCACGCCACGGAGGGCCGTCTTCAACAGGTTGGCAGGCGCCACCGGTGCGCCCGCACCGCGCGCGCCGCGCCTTCCCGCCGGCGACCGCGAGCGCGATCTTGAGCGGCCGCGGGCGCGGTCCCATTCCCTGACGCGCTCGCCGCGCTCGCCGCGTTCCCGCTCCCGCTGTTGATCCCGGTCCGGGGGCCCCGCCGAGTCCCGCCCTGTCTCCCGCTCGCGCTCCCGCTCCTTGCCGCCTGCACCACGCTCCCGTTCGCGCTCACGTTCCCGCTCGCGTTCCCGCTCGCGCTCGCGGTCTGCTCCCCTGTCAGCTCCCCTGTCGCCGCCCTCCTTGCTCTGTCGCGCGATGTCTGACAGGGAGCGACCCAGCAGCATTGCCCGCTTGTCGTTAGCATCTACCGCCCCCGCGGGCGCCTTCTCGTCTGCCGGCTTCGTCTTCTGCCATGAGTCAAAGTCCAGGACCACTGACGACTTGAGACGCCGCTTCTCGCCGGTCGGCGCAGCTGCCGCCGCTGGCTGCTGCTGAGCAGACGGCTGCGCGGCGGCGGCAGCAGCTGGCCGAGCGCCATTTGCGCCATCAGCGGGCGGGCTGGTCGCCGCCGCACCGCCGCCGGAGGTCCCCGCGCGCGGGGCCGAGGCTGCGAAGGTGGGCACGGGGATGGGCTCCCGGTGCCGCCGGCCCGAAGGCACAGGCTCCGATGCTGGCTCCGGTGCGGCGCGTGCTGCCTGCGAGCCGTTGCCGCTGCCAAACCCTGTCGCCGCGTCCGCACCCTTCACCGGCTGGTCCTGCTGGTGCCGCTTGTCCGCCCCGCCCTGCTGCTGCTGCTGCTGCTGCTGCTGCTGCTGAGAAGGCGCTGCCTGCTGTGAGCTGCCGGCAGCTTTGCTGGGCGCAGGTGCAGGAGCAGGCGCGGGCTCGGCGGCAAGCTCTGCGTCGTCGTCGTCATCCAGGTCCGACCCCTCCAGCTGCTGAGCCTCCAGGTCTTCCAGCCGCAGTTCGTCCTGTGTGAATTATGGGAAATATAGGTCAGGGATACCATCATGATTCCTGTGGTGGACTGCATCGCTCAGCAGCAGCGTAAAACTAGGAAACACGGCCTGCATGGCGTGTGCTGGCAGCCGGCACCGCCACGAACCAACCCCCTCCACCGTCGGGCGCCCACTCACCACCTGAGGAGCGGAGCTCTTTGCCGCGGCGGGCGCAGTTTTCATCGCTGCCTTTGAGCTGCATGTAAAACACCGTTTGTCAGCGCGAGTCCTCCAAGGACGGGGCCAAGAGATCCACAATTTTACCTGGCGGGGGCCTCCTTGCTCTGGTACTCATTCCCGTGCAACCGAAGGTGATGGTACAGCCTGCACATCGTGGTTTTGGGTCAGTTTAGGGGGAGATGTAGACGCACTGTGCGCCTCTGCGACAAAGTGCTCTCTGCGCTGCACTCACCAGTCAAGCAGCTGCGTGCTGATATCCTCCTGTAGAATGGCCTTCAGCTGCGAATGAATCTTCTTGCGCTCATAACCTGCGCGACCGCAAGCAAGATTTTCCTCGCTGTATCGCCACCAAAGCAGGACACCACCATCACACAGGCATAACAATATACTCCATAGAAAACTCAAGATGATGTGGCTCCCTGAGCAGTGCATTCTGCGTTGCCACCCACCTTTCCCGAGCATCGCCACTAAGTAACGGGCCACTGTTGCGTCCGCCTGAGGATCCCATAGCTCCTTGAGCTGAACATGCAGTCGGTTCTCTAGCTTGTCCGCTTCGGGAGTGTTCGGGACGATGAGTTTGGGGGCCATCGTGCCCGGTCGCGCACCGTGCGTGAACCAATATGATAGCAGCACTAACGCATGATAAACACCCAAGTTGGTTATGCGGAAAGTTACGGTTGTGTACCTTGAAGTGCTGGACATTCACGCACAATCAGCGCATGGGCAGCCACGGTACCCTGCAACCCGCTGCAACCCGCGCGTGACGCATGACGCCTACGCTGGGCGCTGGAGGCTGAACATCCAGCATTCCACCCAGGCTTCCATGTGGGTGCGGTCTAGATCTCCTACCGAAACGGCGTCGGTCGCTACTGGTGCGCGTGGGTGAAGCTTCCCTGGGGTGGCAGGGTGCCCTGCGCCGCACCCGCACCTGGAACCAGGCCTGAAGGTGCAAGCTTTCCGTTCCCTGGAGTCCTAGAGGACCTGGCCAAGGACCATGCCCTTGCGCGCGGATAGCGTGTGTGCTGTCCTCTCCGTGGGCCTTGACTTGTGGAACGGGTACCGGTGGCAGGGTTACAGCGCACCCAGCCATCGGCCCGTCGCCACCGCAACTCTCACAGTTGAGAAGTTGACGGCTCTTAAGCCTTAGCGTGCCTTCTCAATGTCCTTCGGCTGCACTGCACTACTTCAGCTCTTGCAACATGGGACTCCACTGCAGCCGCAAACTCCCCCGCTCCCGTACTGACGCCCCTGTTAGTGACTTGGCCCCTAGCTAGATCGCTTGCTTGCGCCCTTGCCTCTCTGCAATGCTCTTTGCAGCCGCCATGTGGCGCCTTTGTTTACGCTTCGTCCATCTTCACTGGCACCACTCTTCGCTGCACTGCTCCTCTCTCCTCGCTCCAAAGTTCCCCGCTATCATGTGTCCCTAATGAAGACGCTCCTAGCTTTCATACTCATACCCGCGCATCAACCGCCGTTCGAAGCTTTACCACCTCATCCCTCCCATAACAATATGTTCTGCTACTTTGGCAGCATGCCCGTGAGCAACGCATCCGCAAGCCGACCACGCTGCCACTAGCTTGCAGGTCCCACGATGCCTTGCGCAACAGACATAGGCGCTCGTGGTCACATTCAGCACATCACTCGACCCACATAGCCGTACAGTGCAAAGAAGGAATGCCTCAGCCACTCGATTCCGTTTACACCCGCTCTAGGGATAAATCAGGTCCCCTCTCGTGAGAGGCTAATGGCCGATGTAAAGTTTCGTAAAGCGTAGAAACACAGAAACTCTCCTGCACCGGATACAACCAGAACCAGCCGCATTGCGAATTGAAACGAGAAGTGCAAGTATAGTAGTCTACGACGCGGAGGAACCCAACCAGCAGCGCACCGCGCCGGCTGGAGGCTGCGCCGTCGGCCCGGCAACAGAAGACATCACCAACCCAAACAAACCTAAGTGAAGTTTCTAAATGAGTGCAGCATGTGTGGCAACATGGCGAGGATGGCGTCACATGGCCCCAGGTCTACGAAGCCCGACCTCGTCACAGGCCTTATTGGCGCATCGTCACAGCATCACGGTGCGACAAACATCCAAACAGGGGAACAATCATCAGTTAACAGTTTCGCGACTGCAGGCATCCAACACCGCCAAAACCGCACACATGCACACATGCGCGTCAGTGTTAGCTGCAGCCGCCTCAGAGCAGCCGCGCCGCCAGGCGGCCCGCCGAAGCGGCCCGCCGCCGCCCCATCAGCGCCAGTGGCCCGGACATGCCTGCTGCCGCGGTCGTGTATGTCCGCTCGCTGAATGCCCGTGCCATTATCGCCGGTACGCCGTGTCCGTGCTGCTCCACCAGACCGCCGCCGCCACCGCTCAGCAGCGCCGGCGCGGCGCCCGGGCCGTTATCGTCATCATCCGTCTCGGTCCCGGATGCGCCGCGGCCCTTCGCCGCCGCCTTGCCCTTCGCCGCCTTCCGCCCTGACTGTGCCGCCGCCTTGCCGCTGCTGCCGCCACCCGCCACCTCCGTCGCCAGCACGTCCACCGTCGCGACCGACCCACTTGCCGCCGCCTCCGCCGCCTCGCTGGCGCGCAGCATCTCCGCGGCGCGCTGCACCTCTCCCTCCCAGTCTAGGCGCATGACCACCGCCCACTGCACCACCGCCTGCAGTGCCGAGGCCGTGGCGAAGCCGCCCCACAGCCCCGCCACGCCCAGGTCCGTGTGCAGCGCCAGGTAGTAGGCCAGCGGCACGCCCACGCCCCACCAGCCCACCAGGTTGCAGCCGGCGCCAAACCACTGCCGCCCGGCGCCGCGCAGCACCGACGACAGCACCGCGTTCTGGCCGTCAACTGCAGGGGGCCAGGAGCGATAGGGAAGCAGCAGTCAAGCCCTCGGAACATCGCAAGGCGTCTGTCAGTTGGTCCCTTTTAACCCCAAGACTAATCGAACGACAACTTCTGAGTTGTGTCCAGCCCCGCCCGGCCTCACCCCTCCAGCCCAGACCTGCCTCCCTCCCGCCACGGCGTCCCGCTGTCCACACTCACATACGAAGCAGATGGCCAGCACCGGCAGCACGGTGGCCGCCAGCGCCAGCACGTCCTCGCTGCTGGTCATCAGCTGCACCAGCGGCTCCCGGTAGGCGAACGCCGCCAGCCCAATGGTCGTCTGCGTCACCGCCGCCATGCCCAGCGACGTGTACGTCAGCCGCTTGGCGCCCGCCGCGTCGCCGCGGCCCAGCGCGTTGGCGATGCGCGTGGCTGTGGCGCTGCTGATGCTTGCAGCGGACAGCCACACCAGCGTGCTAAATTGCAGGCACAGGCCCGTCACGCCCACCGCCACGTCCGCGTTGTCCAGCTTGCCGCTGAGGAAGATGAGCACCTCCACCGCCCAGCCCTCCATGCACGCCATGAGCGTGGCGGGCACCGCCAGCGCCAGGTATGGCACCCAGTTGGTGAGCGCGGCGCGGGTGGGCGCCAGCGGCACGGCCTCTGGCGAGCCGGCGGTGCTGCGCGCGCGCCAGGCCAGGTATCCCAGGCTGAGCGCGGTGCTGGTCAGCTGGCTGCACACGTAGGCGTAGGCGGCGCCGTCCAGGCCCATGTCTAGGCTGTGGAGGGAAAGCATGAGGGCGAGAGGGGAGGGGACAGAGGGCGTGGCGGTGTTAAGTGGGGCTAACGGCGCGTGAAAGCAGGGGGCAAACCCAGTAGCTCCAGCGCATGCCGTCGACCCCATGCGCAGGGCAGGCCCAGCACTCACTGGTTGACAAAGTACCAGCAGTAGAGCGGCGTGAGCGCGGTGGCGGCCGCGGTGATGGCCACGCCGGGCGTCACCACGCCCTGCGCCAGCAGGTGCTTGTCCACGCAGTCAAACACCATGTAGCTGTACAGGGCCGGCAGCGTCAGCAGCAGGTAGCGCGCCGCGCCCGACGCGATCTCCGGGCTCTGGCCCAGCGCGGTGAGGATAGGCTCCGCGTTCACCCACAGCGCCGTGATGGGCACCGCGGCGGCGGTGCACACCGCCAGAGAGCGCTGCAGCGTGGCCGCCAGCGCAGCCGGGTTCTTCGCGCCGGCAGCCTGTGGTGATGACAGTGGCGGTGGTGGTGGTGATGAGGGTGGGGTGAGACTGGGGGTGTTGTGGAGGAGGTGCTGGCGTGGTGGTGAGGGCGTGGCGAAGAGGCCGAGGTGGTGGAAGAGCCAGGCCGGGTGGTCTGACAACTGGATACCCGCCCGCCCCCCCCCCCAGACGACGCATTCGCCGGCGCTCACCTGGCCAGAGAGGGTCTCAGACGCGGACGCCAGACCGCACATGACGTGGTACCCTGTCGCCATGGCTAAGGAGCCTCCAAGCACCATTGCAGATAGCAGGGCCGGGTCCTCTAGGTGGCCCACGAAACTCGTGTCAATCTGCACCACATCGACAGAACACAGCGCAACCAGCCACCAGGTGAGGGAGCGATAAGCGCGTTGTACACTTTTCGGCCGGTCCAACCCGGTTAGAGCGCCAAAACTCGTTCGCGTCCAAGCGCTCCCCGCTCGCTCACCATATGGCTACTATGCGCAATGACGTACTGCGCCAAGATAGGACCCGCCAGAAGCGAGATCCTGTGAGCAGCCACAGCGACGAACTCGTTAGGCCACGGCTCAAAATCGATTGCTTTCAATTCGCGCGTTTTCCTGGAAACTGGCCGAGTCTTACTTGCGCACGTCCTTCCATAGGCGTTCCAGCTTTGCCGCAGGGCCGCTGATTCCGTGTGGAGAGAGACTGAACAGCGCTCGCTGCGTGGGGGCCGCGAGTGCTGAGGACATTGCCTTAAGCCGCGCCTGAAGCCGCGATTGCTGCTGTTTTAAGTTTAGCCCAAATTGATGCTGGTGGGCCTCGCGCTCGGGGCTGTGAGGCGCGGAAAATTGATGGCGCTCTGAGCGCTCAGGGGCGCCATTTTGGCCGCCAGAGCCACCAAGACCCTTACGGAGGACGGCCCGGCCGCGGCAGAAAGGAGAGCAGCGACCCGCGGCCGGCCCAAAGAGAGCTGACCGCTGTAGGCATCGCCCCAGGCGCTGCATCACGCCCGCCCAGTGTTACTGACAAGCGGAAAGCCGTTTTCAATCGCCCCTTGGGGCAGTTTGCAGGCTTGGAGTGCCCTTGAAGCGAGGGCGGCCTCAGCGGAGGCGGTGGCGCTGGAGCTAGATTTTGCGAGCAAATAAGGTAGAGACTAATCGCGGAAAGATGTCACCAGGATAGTTTCGACAAAATGCGGTCAGAAATACACTATTAACTTGTAGAGGGATGTTGCTCTAACTTACAGGTTTGAGACAGCGGTAAGGCAATTGTGGTCAGGTGGAAAAGCATAATACGCTCAGTGGTCGTGTAAGCTTTGACGACGGCGTGCTAGAACTTGGAGTTGGAATGAATGAGCCCTCATCGTGCGCCCATCCCAGGCTACGTTCGCAAGCTCGCCCAAGAGCTTGGTGGCATTGCCGGAGTTATTCTGTGAAGGTTTGCTTTCGCCAAATAGTACGCCCGGCCGAGGATACCAAGTTTCCCGCTCTTACATCACCCATCTTTGAGAGCAACAACGGGTTGGGCACAAGCATACCCAACCACCGCTGCCACCTGTAACAAAGACGGCGACTGCCCGCGCGGTAGTCGGTTGCCCTCAACCTAGAGCACCACGGACTGCCTCACGGAGTCTGTGTCACCACCGGCTGCCCTTCCGTCCGCCACACGGCTGCTGCGGCGCTACCACCTCCTCCTCTAACCTCGGCGCGCAGCCTTTCGGCGCCTCGAGCCCAGAGCCTTCCGGCACTTTGACTGGCTCAGCGCAAGCCGCGCCACAGCCCAGCCCGGCACCCACACCCGCACCCGCAGCCACATCTGCGCCGGCCCCCTCAAACGCGCCGGCATTCAGCACCATGGGCGGCACCGGCCTGAACCTGAACCTGCGGGAGCAGCTGGCCTTCTACGGTGCCTACCACAACCACCCTATTAACCAGCTCATCCATTTCGTGTTCGTGCCGGTGAGGGGGAGGTGTTGCTGGGTGGCCGGGGCGTGCAGGTGCGGGGCCGTGCAGGAGCCGGCTGCAACCTGTGGCCCATGCCTATGCCAGGGTCCAGCGTTTCTGCCGGCAAGCCTGGGCCGCAGGAACACGGTTTGGGTAACATACCAGGCGGTGAGGGCAGCGTAGGGCCTGACAGCAGGCGCTGCCGCCGCCAGGCGGGGAAGCAACAAGCGCCAGCGCGCCCCGCACTACGCGGGTGTCTCGTCTCACCCACGCCCGCATTGCTGTGCATGCAAACCGTTGCTGCCACGACACAGGCCATCCTGTGGTCCATTTTCGTGTGGCTGTCCTACATCGGCCCGCTCAGCACCCTGATGGGACTGGGCGCTACAGCTGCAGCCGGAGGTGGGGGCGGCGACGCGCTGGCGCAGTGGGGCCTGGGCGGCCTGGCGGCGCGGCTGCCTGCCGCCGCTGCCGCCGCGCTGCAGCCCACCAGCCCGGCCTTCCTGGTGGCGGCGGTGTACGGCTGCTTCTACGTAGCGCTGGACTTGGTGGCGGGGGCCAGCTGGTGAGGGGGATGGGTGGGTTGCAGGGGTGCAGGCGGAGGGGCACAGCGCGCAGAGGAGGGAATGGGGGCGAGTGGGGGTATCCAGACGCTGGGTGATGGCAGCAGTTGACCAGCAGGCTTCAAGAGGGCGCGATGGCGAGCGCCGAGTGTGTGTTGGGCTCTGTGAGGCGCGAGGCCTCATGTGCCTCCTCACTGCAGGGCCGCGCGCGCACCTGCGATGCCAGTGTGCGCTCGAGTGCGCAGAGCAGGGAAACACGCAGGCCTGTTGTGCAACGGTGTGTGTGCACGCTGTGTGCGTCTGCATGGTGCAGGTTCCTGTGCGTGGGTCTGCCGCTGGCCTGGAGCGCGGTGTGGTTCGCAGGCGCCGTGCCCAACGCCTGGCAGTGGGCGCTGGGTGTGCACGTATTCAGCTGGTACATGCAGGTGTGCAGCCGGGTGCGCGGCGTTGCCAGAACCGTATTGCCGGGGAGGGGGTACGTGGCTTGTGGCAGTGGGAGCATCACTTTGCCACTTTGCCCTTGTGAATTGCCTGCTTGGCGGCTCCTTCATGCAACGTGCTGGACACGCACGTGTCACACAGATCCACCCGGGCCACGCGGTGTGCGAGAAGCGCAAGCCCGCACTGCTGGACAGCCTGGCGCAGGTGAGGGGAGTGAGGGTTGGGTGGTGTGCGGCGTGTGTGCCAGGAAAGCATGAGGGCGCGGCGGCGTGTGTACGTAGGATTGCAAGCAAACGTGTCCGCACCTGCACTGTTGCCGCTTCATCCGTACACTACCGTATCTACTGCACGCTCTCCCACACATGCACACCCGGCCCGCTTTTTTGTTTGCGCGTTCGTGTGCACAATGCATACCTTTCCTGCGTAATTTCTTCTTACCACACGCACACGCATTTCTTCTTACCACACGCACACGCTGGCACGCTGGCACGAACCTACAGGCATTCGCTCTGGCTCCGCTGTTTGTGTGGTACGAGCTGTTGTTCCTGTTGGGCTACCGGCCCACATTGCGCCACGAGCTGCAGGCGCAGGTGGACCAGCTCATTGCGGCGCACCGGGCCAAGAAGCAGCCGCTGGTCAACAGCGCGGAGCAGCAGTAGCAGCAGCAGCATAGTGGTAGCGGAGCAGCAGCAGCGGCAGCAGCAGCAGCGGCGGCAGCAGCAGCAGCAGCAATGACCTGATACATAAGTGGATGGTGCTTGTGGGAGTTGGTAGCGTGTGGTAAGCATGGCAATGGCTGCGCCAGGAGAATAACTAGTCGCCGACCGATGTTGGACAGTGACAGTCCGCTGGCGAGGGTGGGCTGTACGTGTATGGTAGCTACGGCGGATACCGCCGGCGCAAGACAAGCAGGATAATACTGGACAGAATAATTTGGAGGCCAAGTACTTCGTATCAGATTTCACGGAAGCAACGGCAGGCCCGGTTGCAGTTGTTGCTGCTAGGGGCGCGCATTGGCGCAACCTGGCGCAATGCGCTGGCTGAAGCCGCTTAGGGCTGTAGACGGGGAATCGTGAAGAATGGACGCATCATAGCGTCTGTCCACTCCATACACATGCAAGAGTACGAGTGCCGGAACTAGGAATTACGCTCGACAGCCTGGATAGGACACTCTGCGTTGAGGTGTCTGGAGGCATTTGTGTGCAGGGGTTCCCCTGTTTGTGTGTGGCAGGTGTTGCCTGTAACAATCTTTGCATGTGCGGTCATACTCGGCCACGCGCACTTCAAGCACCACAGCAGTGACAGCACCAGCCGGCGAGACGGGCGTGTGCGTTGTGACTGGAGCCGCGCATTCGACCCATCGATACCGTACATCACTTCCTGGCACGTCATGCGTCGTTGCCGGCGCGTGTCATTCACCGGCAACCACCAGTAACGGGAACGGTTAGTGGGTACTCAATTCCCCGGTGGCGGCCCTGGACCAAACAAAACATGGTTGGGGCGTGACATGCCTACGCCCCTACTTCCGATGCACGTTTCAACCTGTAACTAGTCGCAGTGCCGCCCACGCCCACGCTCACAGCAGCCGCTGCAGCGCCTCCACCAACCGCTCCACCTCGTCCGGTGTGTTGTAATGGAGCAGGGACACACGCACTACGCCCTCATCCACCGCCCGCTGCACGTCAAACCCTCCACCGCCAACACCGCCAACACCGTCACGACCGCTACCCGCTGCCGTGCCCTCGCCCCCAGGTGCGCCGCTACTGCCGCTGCTGTTGGGCGCCGCCTCGCCATCTGCCTGCCGCTCCGCCGCCTCCGCCGCCAGCAGCCCGCCGCGGCCCGCGTCCGCCAGCGCCTCCACCAACCGCCGCGAGTACATGTGCCCGCAGCGGACCGCGAAGCCCGCCTCCTGCAGCACCCAGGGCCCGAGTGCACTTGTTCATGTGTGTTCAACGCCAGCTCACGTAGCGGCTCGAGGGTTTTGTGCCGTGTTGGCGTGTTGGCGTGGGGCTCACGTGCTGGGGGCAGGTGCTGCACGGCCTTACTCGCCCTACCCATGACTCATGCGGTCATGCCAGCTACCTCCCCTGCCTCTCAGTTCCAACGCCCTCGGAGGTAAACGAGCAGGTACGCATGCAAGGCCCGAGCGGCCATGCAGGTGGATGCAGGTGTCACCAAACCTGCAGATCCCTGGCCAGCAGCACGGAGCTCTTGCGCCGGTGCACGAAGCTGACCGTGGGCACCCGCACCCCCGGCCGCGTGTCGGTTGAGCCCACCAGCCGTACAGATGGTTGCGCCGCCAGGTAGGACACCAACCGTTCTGTGAGCGGTTGTTCCAAGGATGCCATCAGCTCAAACGCCGCCTCAACTTGCGCCCGCGACATGCGCACGCCGCCGAGCAGCGGCGATGGGGCCGGGCCTGAGCCGGTGCTGGAGGCGGCGGCTGCCATTTGGGCGGCAGCTGTTGGCTGGGGCGGGGGCTGCTGTTGAAGTAGGTAGAGCAGGTAGTCCTGAAGCGCCAAGAGACCTGCATGCGTGTGGCGGGAGGGGTGGGAGAAACGGCTAGCAGAAGAAATTGGAGAGAGGGAGAGGTGTTGTGCAGGGGAGAGGCGAGCAACACCCACACCCACACACGCAGACACACACACACACACACATACACATACACACATACACACACACACATACACACACAAACACACACAAAGGCGCCTACCCGCGCAGCCCTCGTGGCTGGCCCCACCCAGCTCCATCTTGTAGGTCAGCTGGTGCTTGTCTATGAAGTAGTGGTTGGGACCGCAGTCCCGGTCACCGCCCGCAGCGACCAGGGCAGCGTAGGCAGATGTCCTGATGTGGCGGAGTGACGGGATGGCATGTTGGGATGGAGATAGCCAGCAAGGCAACTAAGTTGGGAGCCTAGTTGGCTTGCGGCATGGGGACACGGCGGCCGTGTCTTCTTTGACATGCAAACGGCATGAAAACGCCTGGTACGACAGCGATCGCTGGCCCGCGCAGTTACCGCCATGACCTCACATGTATGTGCCGTACCACATGACTCGCCCACGTGACTCACTTGCCGTACATGACGCCCAGGTGGGGGCCGTACACCTTGTACGGCGAGTAGAAGTACCAGTCCACGTCCCAGCCGGCCACGTCGATGGCGCTGCGGACGTGGCAGCAGCGTTGTGCCGAGCGGCGTGTGTGTGGCGACGTGCGTTGGCAGGCTGGGTGCCATACACGCACACTGCAGGCAGTGCTCGAACGGCCAGCTGCAAGGGCCATCGCTCACCGGTGTGGTGCGTACGCAACACCGTCCACCACCACCTGCGCCGCCGGGGCCAGCCGCCGCACCCGCTGCACCACTGCCGGCAGGTCAAGAATGTCGCCTGCACGTTGATAGATGTACTGCTCTTGCTGTGCACGACTTCACAAAGTGTGCAGACAATGCCACATGAACTCCTGTGCACCCCCTGCACTTACGCCCCACATACAACTCCACACGCTCCACACCCAACGACCCCCCCCCCGCCCAGCCCAGCCACCCACCCAGCAAGTTGGACACGTGTGTCAGCACCACCAGCCGCGTGCGGCCGTCCAGCAGCCCCTCCAGCTGCTTCGCGCAGGAGCCGCCGGAGGCAGGGTCCGCGCCCCACCACCGCACCTGACAGCCCCCGCCGCCGCCACTCCCGCCACCCGCGCTGGAGCTGCCGTCCCCGCCAGCCGGCTGCGGCACACGCGCCGCCATTCGCACCCAGGGCCCGATGATGGACTCGTGTGAGGCCTGCTGCATCACTACGTTGTCGCCGGGACCCATGAAGCTCGCCTCTGAGAACAGGCAGGACAGGTTGAGGGCTAGCTGGGAGGTGGAGGAGCCGACCACCACCTGTGTGCGAGTGGGTTGGTGGGGACGAGGATGGGGGAACGGCTCCGCGTGCCAGAAGGCCGTACAGGGCCTCCGGCGTGAGCTGTGGTAGCGCTGGCACAGCAGTGGCGTGGACTGAGTGGTGGCCACCAACCTGAAGCGTTTCAGCTAGCGTTTCCTAAATGTTGGCCATGCCCCCGCGACTCCATGGTGCGTGACACTGACCTGCCCCAGGCCTCGCACGTTCATAAAAACCTCCAACCACTCGTGCGCATTGCGCACTATCTGTGACGACCGGTGAGAGCGCCCGTAGCCCGCACCCAGTTGGGCGCAGTGGGACGTCAGGTGCTCACGCACAGCCTCCACGACGCAGCCGGGAACCTGCGAAGTGAGACAGTTCGGGACCGGACGTCGGAGGATGGTACAGCAGGGGCAGGCGGGACAGGACACAGGAGGGTGGTATGCGCAGCGATGCGAAGGCTCGGGAAAAGGCCCGGACATCTTGAGGGGGTGGACTCAGGTGGACTCCGACACATGCAGCCCAGTAATGTTAGGCAGTGGCATGAAAGGCTCAAGCTGCACATTTTGATGGCGCAAATGCGGCGCGCTGAGCTTGGCATCGCGCGTTTCTTGCTTTACCTGCGACCCGCCCGCGTTCTCCATGAATGCAACTCTCGGCTCATCCTTGAAGTAGCTAAATGCATCCCTCGCTCTGTCGTAGGGTGACATTTTACTGGACGTGGAGGCCAGGGACGTTTGTCGCTGCAGGTGGACTCGCGGCACGCCACGGTGTGGTTTAAAGGCAAGCTGGGCTTTCGGCGATGCGCAGCCCTGGAGCATAGTACTATGGAAAGTCAAAATTGAGTACACCAGCGTATTTAGCCTGCGAGTTGAACTTTAACAAAAGAAATATGTCCACGGCACATCTGCGTGAGCCTGTACGACAGCCACCAGGGACCCTGGCGATTTGGCTGTTGGGGATGGGGCCGCGGGTGCAGGTGGGCGTAGTGTCAGCGCAGGTGGCAGGCTGGCAGCATACGCTGGCAAAGAAAGAGTATAATGTAGGTTCTGGGACAGCTCCGACTAACTCCCAACTAACTCCTGTACGGCACCCCAACCCCCCTCAGACGCCGTGGTACATCGATGGCTGATGGGGGTTGAGGTGTCGTACACGTGGGCAGAGGCGGCGGAGCCAAACACTTACGTCCACCAGCAGCACTAGAGCGGGTGGCAAAGCAGCTTCGATGCCATGATACAACGGCCTCGGCTCTACAACGTCATGTTCGCTTGTGCATGTTGCGTTATTTCAAGCACGTCGACAACCGAATCTCCAGCACGGCACTACGGACACACTCCAACACGGCACCACGGCAAACGCGGTGACGGCACCGGTCGCTGCACCCGGACTAACCATCGCCGCCACTGTCTGCTGGCATACACCGTCGCCGCAACTCCTGTACTCCAATCATGGCGCACCACATGCGTGGCCTCTCAGGAACAAAGGGAAGTGAACCAGCAATTAGCCGCCATCAGGCACGTTGCCGAGTAACAGCAACCACGCAAGCCCGTATCAGACGAAGGCCTCTATCTGTAGCAACAGGCGATTAGGCCATAGCACAGCTTGACAATCGACACGGTCTGTGCGACATGTTTGAGCCACCAAATCCCCAGGCATCCGCACAAACTGAACTCCGTCCCTGCCTGCCGTCCGCCCCGTAACGTCGTGCTCGCACCACTCTGGCTGTCAGGGTGCTTAACCGCTGGGCAGCGCGCCGCACATCTGGCTATTCTCGCCGCCACTCATGCTGCAGCGGCGGCGGCTGTCCCTGTTGCGCGACACCTCATTGCCGCCCCCGCCGATAGCCAGACCCAAGCCCACGGTGATGGCAAGGGCGGTCAAGCCTCCACCAATGGCCGCACCGAGAGTGGTCGCCAGGCTCCAGCTTCCCCCGCCGCTCCGACGGCGGGAAGGCGGCAAGAAGCGGCTGATGCTGCCAGACGCCGATGTGGAAGGGCTCGCAACACGGCTACCTTGAGAGTGCCGAACGCCATCAGGCCCTCCGACAGGGCCCAGCACATCTGCGGCCCACACAATGGCCACCAGTAGAGCCACGGGCTTGAACACGCGCTCTATGCCGAAGGTCAGGCAGGTGACGATGCACGCCCCGGCCCAGCTTAGCCAGCCGCCCTGTGCCCACAATACACAACAGCAGGACAAGGACGCCGTGGGTGTGCTGTAGGCTTTGGGGCACTATTGCCTGCGGCAGGGCCCTAGCTTTCCAAAATAAAAGCATCGGGGAGACGAGCTACCTGCTGGTGCCGTGGTCCACTAGGTCCATTCGGGCCGTTGCCGCCGTCACGAGTGGCTGCGTGGAAGTCCGCGGGGGGGCCGCGACCCGGCGGACCCGAACTGTCCAGACGAGCCGACTCCTCAGTGGGCCGCTGGTAGACTTTGCTGCCAGCAGCCACGCAGCTCCAGTTGCCGACCACGCCCTGCGCACACGGTGCCCAAGTGACGGTCAGTGGAGGTAACGCATCAACCCAGCGTTAATCCAGACCCTATCGCTTTTGCGTGAGCAAGGCGACGCGACCACGCCAGCCGCGCCTGCCCAAGCACGGCTGGGAGGTGCGTTGTGGTGCACCTGCCCGATGTTGTGCAACTGCCCCGACTGAGCAACATCACAGCTTATAGCTGCCTGCTTATGCACGAGAAAAGCCTGGTTTCAATTGCTTTACAGCATACCAGTTAACTTTC
>NC_057015.1:3803954-3884725 GCF_000002595.2 Chlamydomonas reinhardtii
TCTCCTCTGCCTCCACTCCCCCCTTCTCCTCTGCCTCCACTGCCTCCTTCTCCTCTGCCTCCACTCCCTCCGTCTCCCAGCCCACCGCCTCCATCTCCTCCTCCGCCGCCACTGCGGAGCCTCAAGTCGGTGCTCTTCTCGCCGTCGCCACCACCGCCGCCACCGCCTGCAGTAGTTGTGAGTCATGCCTGCGCTTTCTTGAACTAGTTCTCGCCTGCTGTTTTTTGCGCGTGCATGCCCAATTCGCCCGCTTTGCCAAACCCTTACCGCTGCCGTGCAGGCGCCGGACCTGTCCATTGAGTCAGACCCGCCGCCCCCGCCCGCCATCGTGCCGGACACCCAGCCGCCTCTGCTATCGCTGCTGGGGGACGCGACCCTGAAGCTGCAGATCTATGACCCCTACGTCGAGTACGGCGCCACGGCGATGGATGCACGGGACGGTCCCGTGCCCGTGGTCACCTCCGGCGTCGTCAACACCAACGTCACGTCCGTGGACGGCAAGCACCCCGTGGTGGGTCTTAGGGACCGCTGAGCTTCGTGCGCGTGGCAAAAGCTCACAGCTAGCTTCCTAGCTACATCCGCGAGACTGGGACTGGGGACTGGGCACTGGGAAGCCTCCCCATCGCGCCTTACCACGCCCCACCTTGCTTCCCGCACAGGTGACATACACGGCTCGGGACCGCGCCGGCAATGTCGCCTCCATCCGCCGCGTAGTGATGGTGTCGGACGCCTGCACCGCGTCTGGCGAGAGGAGGTGCCCCAACACGCTCAAATGCTCCACACTCAGCCTGTGTGATTCCTCCTTCACTGCGGTGCTCAACTTCTTCAGCAACAGCTTCGGGGACGTCGCCGCATCGAAGTCTGGGTCATCGGACGGTGGCGGCTCGGATGGCGGCACCGACTCCAGCGGTGGCGGCAGCAGTGGAAGCGGCAGTGGCGGAAGCGGAAGCAGTGGCAGCAGTAGTGGCAGCAGCGGCACCACATCCATTTCCGCCCAGCGCTCCCGCAAGCTTCTGCCCGACACCATGCCTCCGCGCCTGTCACTTCGCGGCAGTGGCACCCTGTTCGTGACGCCGGGCGGCGCCTCGGGCATGATCCACAGCCTGTACGTGGACGAGCCGTGGGTGGACGAGGGCGTGGATGCGGAGGACGACGTGGACGAGTCCTTTGACGGCAAGACCAACAAGGTGGTGGCGCTGCCGGCGACCGCCATCGTCACCAGCGTCATTGCGCCGTCCGGCGCTAAGGCGGATGCGATCAAGACCGACACGCCCACCGGCGACCAGGAGTCGGGCGGCCTGCCCTGGGTGATCACCTACGACGTGAGCGACGGCGCCGGCAACCGCGCGCCCACCATGCGGCGCCGCGTCTACGTGCTGTGCCGCCCGCCGGAGCGCGAGTGCCCGCGCACCGACCCCTACGAGCCACGCACGTGCAGGTGGGTCTGAGTAAGGAAAGCTAGAATTTGAAATTAGCGAGGCAATCCAACAAAAGAACCGGCCGAGTATGTCCAGCAGATTATGATACCGATGGTGATAAGGGAATCCGGCCAGCTGAGTTGTCGAAAGGTCAACCTGGAATACGAAAGGCCGTGCCAGGACCGCGCCGTTCAGCGTGGCAAGGACACCAACTAATTCCTGTCAATGGTGCGAGTGCAGTGTGGAGAAGATCTGCGGCCTTCAGGTTCAGCCCAGCGACGGCCAGGGCGGCAAGAGCTCACGAGTAAACAGCGGCATGATCTTTAGTGCGGGCGGCGACGGCGGTGGCGGGGACAGCGGTTGGAGCGGCGAGGACGGTAGCGGCTCAGATAGCGGCTACAGCGGCAGCGGCTACGGTGGCAACAGTGGGTCCGGAGGCAGCGGCAGCAGCAGCAGCAGCAACAGTGGCGGAAGCTCTTCCAGTGGCGGTAAAAACGCCAACAGCACAGGCAGTGGCAGCAGCACGCGCACCGGCTCGGGCGCCACCAACGATGTTCGTGTGGTGCAGCTGCCAGGCACTGCGTACACAGCTGCCGCGGCCGCCGCCGCTGCTGGGGTGACGTTAACAACCTCCGGCAGTAGTAGCACTGGCAGCTCCCGCGCCGCCCTGGTCGCAGCCACAGGCAAGAGCGGTAGCAGCAGCGGCAGTAGCAACTCTCGCGGCAGCAGCGGCAGCAGTAGCGCTGCGGAGGTGGACATTCCCGACACGCAGCGCATTCCCAAGCTGACGCTGGTCTCGGACTGGTTCAACCGCTTCAAAGCCGGCAAGCCCTATGACAAGTGCAAGCGACTGGAGGTGGCGGATTGTGACCCAGGGGTGAGCGTTGGGCGGCGCTGGGACATTTGGAGGTGCTGGGGACATGTGTGGGCTAGTTGTCCGCAGCCTGCTGGCTCTGCATCTGTACTGTACGTGATAACGTGAGGCGCTGTGCCGGTACGGAATGGCCCCCTTGCACGTGATGCCGTGTGATGCGCTACCTGCAATAACCACACATATGCAATGCAGGTGACGGCCACGTTGCGGGTGCCAGGTGACCTGAACGGGAAGGTGATCGCGTGCGCCGACCGCGCCCGCGCCGCTGGCATCGCCTCGCCGCGCCCCTTCGACCTCATGGGACTCAAGTACTGCGACCTCGACACCAACACGCCCGGTGTCGTCACCGTTTCCTTCCACCTCACCTGGCCTTCCGTCGGTGAGCTTGGGTTCCGCATGGTGTGTGTGAGGCGTGTGGTCCCACGCCTGTGGTCCCTGCCGGCATAACCTCAGTACAACCTACTCACCTACTCCGCCTGCAAGCGGCCACGCATGAATCTGTGTTTGCTTCCCTGCCTTGCCTCAAGGTGAGCTTGTGGTGACCCGCACCATCATCATTGAGGACAACTGCCCCGACGGCGAGAGGCTGTGCGACAACGGCCGCTGCAGCACGGGTCCCACCACCTGTCTGTCGGAGATCGGTCTGGGAGATGGCGGCGGCGGTACCACCGTCGTGCCCACAGCCGAAAACGCCTGGGCCGAGGGAGGCTCGGGCAGCGGCGGCACGACAGCCGTGGACCTTGCGTCTGCCATGACTGCCGGCGGCTCGGCTGCAGCGGCTGGAAGCGGTGCGAGCGGTTCAGGCAGCGGCGGTAGTGGTGGCTCGGGATCTGCTGGGTCCGGTGGTAGCGGCAGCGGAAGCAGCAGCTCAGGAGGCGGCTCGAGTGGTAGCGGTGGAAGCAGCGGCTCCGGGGGCGGAAGCAGTGGCGGCGGCTCTGCGAGTGGCAGTGATGGAAGCACCGGAACCGGCAACAGCGGCTCTGGAAGCAGCAGCAGCGGTGGAGGCGGCACGTCCGGAGGTTCCTCCGGCGCAGGTGGCTCTGGGGCGCCGGCGGCTGTTTCGGCTGCGCTGGCGACGGTGGTTGGCAGCGGCACTGTGGCTAGCGGCGTGACGCTGTATACGGTCCCTGGCAGCTCCTCCGCCAGCAGTGCCACCGCCTCTGTGGTCGCCGCCACGCTGCCTCCGCGGCTGCTGCTGGCGGTGACGGACGTGCTGGGGCGGCTGGTGCATGTGAAGCGCGGCACGCCCTACCTGCGCTGCGCCGCCGACCAGGTGCCCACGCCCGAGCTGCCCTGCGAGCCGCTGGGCCTGGCCTCAGACGACCTGGACGGAGACCTCACAGACTGGGTGAGCGGACTGGGTGGGGGAGCGGCGGTGGCAGTGGGGCAGCGCGGTCGGGAGTTGAGGGAAGTTGGCGGTGGAGAGGTCACGGATGGAAGCGGATCTGTTGGATGCCACGGTGCGTATTTACGGATCGACACCCTCGATGCACTGGACTTGCCACCCGCTCATCACCATTCTCGCTCCTGCCCCAGGTGACGCTGTGCCCGCCCGCCGACTGCGCCCGGAGCCAGTGCCGCGAGCACGTGAGCAAGCAGCCCGCGGCGTGCGGCGTGGACACCGTGAACGGCGACGTGGGCAGCACCTTCACACTGCGCATGGTGGTCTTCAACAGCCGCGGCCTCAACGCCACTGTCGGTGAGCTGGCGCGGGTACTCTGCGTTTTGGGATCTGGTATGCACGTGCGACACCACGCATGCCTCAACACTTGACGGTCCTCCGCTGCCCTTCCCGCCCCGCCCGCCTGCAGAGCGCGTGGTGATGGTGGACAGCCCGTGCCCCGATGGACAGTACCTGTGTGAGAGGGCGCCCAACAGCGCCAACGCCGGCGGCCAGGGCGCCTCCGCAGCCTACATGTGCAGCGACCTGCCGTGCGACCGGCGCAAGGCGCTGCTGGAGGTGGTGGCGATCGCAGTCAAGGCCACCATGTCAAATGCCACCAGCGGCGGCGGCAGCAACATGACGGACGACCCCACTGTGGTGGACGTGGAGGAGGTGGTGTTTTCGCCGGTGCCGCGCATCTACCTGCTGCCCTCGCTGCACCTCGCCACGAACCTCAGCGACGCACTGGCCAACCAGACGCTGTCGCTGGTGTACCGCACGCCCGCGCCTTTCAGCCTGGCGCCGTGTAACGTCTTCTCCCAGGGCGTGCCGCTCTCCACCTTCTCGCCGCGCCCGCCATCCCCGGCGCCCTCAGCCTGGAGGCCGCCGTCACCGGCGCCACCCACACCTCCAGGGCCGGCGTCGGGCAACAGCAGCAGTGACAGCGGCGCGGGCCGGCGGCGCGGGCTGCGGCAGGCAGCGCCATTGCCGCCTCCAGCCTTCCAGCCGCCGCCGGTCCCTGCAGCCAGTAGCGGTAGCAGCAGCAGCGCCGCTGCCGGCGCCATGGCCGGAGCGTGTGCTGCAGTCGCCAACGACAACAACGGCAACGATCTCACTCCGTACATCAAGACCAGCGTAGCTCAGCTGTGCCCTGCGGGCGCGCCCGCCGGCAGCTGCGGTGGCGGCTGCAGTGTGGCCCAGCTGACCACGGGCAGCTGCCTGCCGGGCATGTACCGCGTGCTGTACCGCGTGGAGGCAGACGGGGGCACGGAGGCGGTGGCGCAGCTGGACGTGGCAGTGGAGGAGATACGCGCCACACAGCTCAACTTGACGCTGCAGCCGTCGCTACCCACCATCATCCAGCTGCTGCCGCCGCCGCCGCCTGGCGAGCTGCCGCCTACCCCGGAGGACGTCGCGGGCAACCGCACACAGGTGGAGGCCATGGCGGTGGCGCTGGCGGCCAATGCCTCCGCCCTGACGGCCGCGCTGCGGCCGCTGCTGCCCGGACTGGGTCTTGACCCCGAGGACATCCGCAGCCTCAACCTCAGCGCGGCAGTGATGGTCGTTGAGCTGCCGCCACCACCGCCACCGCCCTCGCCGCCCTTGTCACCGCCGCCGCCCGGCGCACCCGCCTTCCCACCGATGCCGCCCAATGCAAGCTACCCGCCGCCCAGCCCATCGCCGCCGCCACCTTCGCCGCCGCCGCCTTCGCCTCCCGCGGGCCCGCCGCGTTACGGTCTGCAGCTTGCAGTGCAGCTGACCACCGGCGTTTCGGACTGCCTGTATACAGCCACCGGCGCAGCAGGCGGCGGTGCAGCAAGCGCGTCCTTTGCGGACCTGAGTACATCCCGGCACCGCAGCCAGCGCCGCCGGCTGCTACGTGTGCGGCAGGAGGCGGACGCGGTGTGGCGTACGGATGAGGACGCGGCCCTTCTGGAAACGGCCACAGCTGCACAGCGCAGGAAGCTGTTGGACACTCAGTCTGAGCCCTCCGCAGAGGCCTCAGTGGTGGATCAGCAGCTGCAGTGGCGGCGCCGTGCCGGGGAGGAGGCTGCGACGCCGCTGGAGCGCAGCCTGCGTCGCCTGCAGTCCGTAAGTGCCACTTTGGAGGCGGCGCTTGAGGCGCTGGCCACCGGGCGTTACACGGAGCCGGCCTGGATGGCCGAGTGGAGCGAGGAAGACGAGCTTGAAGCAGAGCAGGACGCAGAGAACGAGGCCGGCGAAAGTGAGGATGTCTTTGACTTCAGCCCACGGCAGCAGCGTCGCCTACTCCAACAGGTGCTGGCAGGCGGAGGCGGCTGCGGCTGCAACCCCGCACCCTCGCGCACAGTCTTCGCCTCTTCTACTGCCGCCAACGCTTCTGCGGCGGCGTCTGCTGTCGTGCGCGGCGCCGTAACTGGGACTGCGTGTGTGACGCCCGCTATCGACGGCGCGTCTGCTGCCGTGGGACTGCTGCTGGGCGCGGTGTCGACTCTGGACGCGTTCGGTCAGGACATGGACGTGACGCAGGTCGCACTCATCGCGGCGGTCAGCAGCATCAACGGACGCATGGACGAGGGAGATGTGGTGAGCGGGGTTTGGGCTGCAGCTAGCAGTAAGGCAGGCGTGCCGGTGATTCGTACTGTGTCAGGCTGTCAGCTGCTGTGCACGGCTAGTCCCCTATTGTGCGCATGCATGCCCCTGACTGACCCCTGCTGTGCTCGCACCTGGCGCCCTTTGTCACTTCAGCGCAGCGAGCAAGGCAGCACCAACTGGGCCTTCACGGCTCGGGACTCTGTGAAGAACATCACCACCACCGCCACCAAGCTGACCAGTGTGGTGCAGGCGGCCGCCAAGACGCGCGGCAACCAGGAGCTGTCGTCGGTGGTCGGCACCGGCGTGGCGGACGTGCTTCAGGTGCGGACCGGCGGTCAGGTGCTGTCCCTGTATCTAGTCCCTATGGGGGTTGTTAGAGACGCTGACCTGATTTGCTGCTCCTGCCGATTTCGTTTGGTGACTGTGCCGTACAGGTCATGGTGTCGGAGGTGGCTGAGTCCGCCAAGACGGCACTGGCGAGCGCTGAAGGCATCCTGTCCGGTTATGGCATCAACTCATCCACCCCTGCCGACGAGAATGAGCGCAAATTCTGCAACTGCATCTTCAACCGCAGCGAGCCCACCGGCAATAGTTTGAGCTTCGTCGCAGACCACGCCGCCAAAGCCACAGACGGCAATGCCACGGAATCGATGCCGCCCATGCCGCCTGCACCGCCGCCGGGCGTGCCCACTCGGCCCCCACTCTCACCGGACGCTGGCGGCGGCTCGTCGGCTTCGACTGCAGCAGCCAGGCGGCGGGGGCTGCGCGCTGCACCCCATGACACCGGCGTGGTGCCGGAAGAGGACCAGGCGGCAATGGATCCTGACAAGGCGTCCTGCCCAGACACACCTAGCGGGCCTCGCGCCATTCGTAGGCCAGCCAACAGCCAGCAGCAGAGAAGGCAGCTCCAGCAGAGCTCTGGATCCACAACGACCAGCGGTGGCTCTACCTCGTCATCTTCGGGCAGTAGTGCTAGCGACGAGCGCGCGCCTTCCTCGACCCGTGGTGGCAGCGTCAAAGTTGGCAGCAACCTCGAGTTTGCAAGCGGCCACGGTGTGCTCATCAATGACACGTTCGATTACAGCCTGTACCAGGTCCGCTCGGGGATGCGCACGCGCAAGCTGACGCAGGTCGGCCGCAACAACAGAGTCTTGCTCGGACTGCTGCTGCACCAGGTGCGTTAAGGCTCAAAATGCCCCGTACCATGGCCTGGACTTGTCCTTGCGTGGTTTTCCAGTCTAACATACCTTGCTTTCGTGACGCAGGTGCGGCTGTCTGACCGGGACGTGCGCAAGCGCTCTGGGCGCTACATGTGCACCTCCGCCTCGAAGACACGCCAGCTCATCACGGCCTGCGCGGGCGAGAACGCTGGCGCGCGTGTGGTGGGTGGCGACCTGGGCGGCATTGGCGTGGACCCCGTGTTCCTGCCCCGCTCGCCGCTGTTCCGCGCGGGCGTCAACCCAGACGACTATTACAACACCAGCGCCGGCTCATCCGACATTAACCCCAACGGCGTGCCGTTCGGCTTCTTCCACGAGGAGATCGCGGGCCGGCCGGACGGCTACCCGTTGTTGCTGGACATTGGCATGTCGGAACAGCGCGCGCGGGAGGCCTTCATCTTCCTACGCGACGGCTCCTACCTTTCCGCCCAACTCACGCAGTGAGTGCAGCTACAGCCTTTCGCTTACTTGCTAGCCTGTTTGCCCCTTACTTGCGGCATGTGCCTGCTTGCTGGAAGCTGGCCTTCCTGGACTTGAACCTGACCTGATACCTTGCATGCACCCCCCACACACCCAGGTCCATGAGTGCGGAGCTGGTGACGTACAACCCCTCTGCCTCTGTCTTTGGCTACTTCCGACTGATGTTCAGCTGGACAGCCAACGGCCTCATCCGCTGCGACGCCACGCTCGTGGGCCTGCCTGCAGTCAGCTACGCCGATGCGTTCGCTGAGTTCTCGGTGCGTTAGGGTAGCGGTCGGCACACGTGCTGGGCCTACTGCAATGGTAGTGAGGAATTTATGAACATAGAGCGCCACGGAGACCAGAGCAGTACCAAGCGTGCTTGAATCTTGCGCATAGCTAGGCACGTGCAGTCGCTGTTGGTTGTCAGTGGTTACTTGCTGGCCACAGGCTGCCGGAATCTCAAGCACACCGGTTAACATGCTTCATCTCCCTCTGTGCCTGCCCCTCCTCCTTTCCCTTCTGCCCGCTACGCCCCACAGAAGTATTACCGCCAGGTCCTGCCCGACATCTTCATGGTGATGTTGTGCGCGGGCTACGTGTGCCTGGTCGCATACGACATCTCACAACAGCTCAAGGAGCAGCGGCGGAGTCGGCTCATGGCGGCGCGCGCGGCAGCTTTGCCGCAGTACGAGGCACCAGTGATCGAATGGCCCACAGCGCCCGAGTTATCGCGTGCCAACTCCCGCTCCACGCACCACCAGGGACTCAGCCGGCCCGTGACCGCAGAAAACTCCCGCACAGGGACGCGCTCACGGCCGGCGTCACACAGGCAGGGCGTGGGCCACCTGGTCAGGTCCAGGGCCGGCAGCGCGGCACCCAGTGAGGCAGGAGGCGTGTCCAGCTATGGCAACAGCGACAGCGAGAGCCCAGTGCGCGCCGGCATTGCCGACGGGCCGCAGCCGGTGGCGGAGGGCTACGAGTGGCTGCAGCAGCCGGGGCACGGCCACTACGACGCGGAGCCAATGAGCATGCCGGGGGGCTCACCCACCCTGTCCATGAGGCTGCCTGCCGGGAAGCCCGGCACTAGCAGCCTCAAGGCGGCTGCCGGCAATTCCCGCGCCGCCAAGATGAAGTGCGTGAGCATGGCAATGGGCGATGTGCCGGAGCTGCCATCTACCGTGGCGCTTGAGCCTGTGGATGACGGGGACGGCGACGAGGACGCCCAGCGCATTGGAGCGGCGTACGAAGGTAAGCGGAGCCCCCATGTCCGGTTAGTTGGACTTTGTCGATTGCAGCCGTAGCTCTTTTACGAGGCCAATGCACGACCACTTCATGCGCGCAGGCTATGCGGCGGGAGGAGGAGCCGCCGGTGCCAACCTGTCCATGGTTCTGCGCTCGCGCCAAAACCACGAGAAGCCACTGCGCCGGGACCCCTACAGCAAGCGCTACCGGCCATCACTCCTCAACCGCGACATGCGCCCGGACGTGTCTCAGATGCTGCTCATGCACCAGCAGGAGCCCATGCGCCACGGTATGCACTCTTGGAGGATTGGAAGCAGGGGCCAGCATCTGTGACCGTGTTTGCATGTTTTTGTTTCCCAGAGCGCTGTCACGTTAGGATGGCCCTACCTCGCGCCCCTGGACCGCAGGCGGCCTGCGCCCCATCGGCAAGGCCATGACGCAGGTGGTGTACCGGCCCCGCATGAAGCCGTTCTGGATGGCGTTCGAGGCGGTGGTGTGCTGCCTGATGGTCGCGGCCATGACCATTTGCTTCGTCTACTGCCTCAAGCTCAGCGACAGAAACCAGTTCACGGCCAGGCAAGTGACTCCTTGTTCTAGAGCTGGAGTACGAGTCCTCTCCTGGTACCTCTGCAGCTCTCGTGTTCGAGAGCCCAAGATCCTTGGGTTGAGGTTTCTGTTGTGCTCCTGCGTGCGCACCACCCTGCCCACAGGTACCAGGTGTACGAAGCGGACACGTACGCGCCGGCGCACTACTGGCTGCTGAAGCGGCAGGAGGGCGCCGTGGTGGTGCAGGGCGCAGACACGGCCGCTGCGGTCAGCAGCCTCAGCGGCAACAGCACTCTCAGCGGAAACAGCACCAGCAATAGCAACAGCCTGTCGGACGCGGTAAATGGCACCGTTGCAGCCAGCATCCAGGTGCTCAGTGGCAACGGCAGTAGCACAGGTGGTAGCAGTGGCATGATAAGTAGCAGCAGCCCCAACTACAACGCTGCGGGCCGCTGGAGGGCGCCCGAGGACCCCGCACCCCTGGAGAGCTCGGGCACCATGTTTCAGCGCGTGCGCCACATGTGAGACGGCGGATGAGCGCTGCTATCACCCGGCTCTGTTTAAGTGTTGGTGCATGTGTTAGGGAAAGGAAACAAAATGGCATTCGTGTCCGCACCCAGCACTTCACACTGCCCCCACATTGCCTGCTAACCCTGACCGCCCACCCACCACCGCCCTGCCTGCCTGCCGTTCCGCCACCGCCCCGCGCCATCCCTCCACAGGTACACGATGTACGTGACGTACATGCTGCTTCAGTCTCTGGTGCTGGCCATGGTCATCATCCGACTCATCCACTAGTGAGCATGGCGGAAGCGGGCTCGTGCGGCTCACGCAGGGGCCAGCTTGGGCATATTGGGTTGCTTCCGTCACGTTTTCTGCCCAGAGTCTGACACCGCCCCTTCTCTCGCCCCGCCTTGCCCCTGCACCCTACTCGCCTACCTTACTCGCCTGACCGCAGCGTGTCTTTCCAGCCACGGCTGTCTCTGATTGCGGGCACGCTGTCTCTGGCGTTTTCCGACCTGATGCATCTGGCTCTGGTGATTATGGTGGCCGCGATCATGTACGCCGGCGCCGTCATGTGCACCTTCAGCGAGCAGGCGGAGCAGCTGTCGGGATACGAGTACACTATCCTTTACATCCTCAAGTACCTGCTGTTTGGAGATGATGAGGGGGTCTTTTATGTGAGTGAACCCGCAGCACGCAGGGGAGAGGGGGCGGCACTAGCATGGACACGACAGGCACCGCATTTCCTTGTGTTTCTTTAAATGTGACATGTCCCCTGGCCCCATTGCTTGCAGAACATCCTGTGGGCCCCGCTCATCAAGTCCACGGGCCAGACCTTCCTGGCCCGCCTGCTGTACGTGCTGGGCCCCATCCTGTTTGGGCTCATCTTGATCATTTGCATCATGGTCATCCTGTTCCACCCCTATTTCATCATGAAGCAGGTGGTGCGAAACGCACCTGGCGTGCAAAGGGTAAGCCGCCGCACCTGCCTGCATGCGGGTAGAGCAGGCGCTATTGATGTTGCGGCATGTCGCGTATGATGCGTGAAGCAGTGAAGCAATGCTCAAGCATGGGCACTTGTACCATCTGCGCCTTCTACAGGACATCTACCTCATCGTCAGGTGGCGCTGGCAGCACTATCGCCATCAGGCTCCCAAGAACAAGCAGCTTATGTGCGCCCTGGATGGCTTCATGGCGGGTGGGGATGCTGAGGCAACGTCTCGCCGCCAGCAGCTGATTAACGCATTAGCGACCAAGTTAGCAGGGCCGAGTCACATGTTGCGCAAGCTCAACGAACGACTGGGCTCACGGCCAGTCTCAGCTGCGCCACAGCAACAGCAGCAGCAGCAGCAGCCGGTCAGCGGTGGCAAGGGCGCCAAGTCGTCAGTCGACTTGGGAAAGCCTGGCGGCATGGCTGGCATCGGCTCTGGCAGTGACAGCAGCAGCGGCCTGGAGTCGGCGGCTCTGGCGGCGGGGCTGATGTCGCATGGCGCGACCACCAGTGATGGGCAGAGCGGCCCGCTGCCGCGCGTGCTCGCCAGCCCCGTCTCTCGGGGCGCCTCCGTGCACACCGCCACGCCCTCTCGCGTGAGCCTGGCCATAAGTTCGATGGCACAGCGGGACTGGCTGCAGCAGCAGCAAGGCCAGGACGGCGGCGGCAGCACCAGGTCGGGCGGCCTGGCCAAGGTCAAAGCCTCTAACAGCGGCGGGCTGCTGTCAAGGAGCACCTCAGCCTCCAACAAGGTTGCACCGCTTCCTGCAGCTGCAGCGGCGGCGGCCGCCGCTGCTGACATGGAATGGGTCGGTGGCGGTGACCGCAAGGCGCCCAGCACAGAGCCAAGCCCACTGCCCGGGGGCACGGCGCCAGGCGGCAGCGCACATGGTCGCATGCGGTCTCGGTTTGCCACGGCTTCAACACCTGATGTGCGCCCCTCTCTCGAGACAGACGACGGTGCTTGGCGCGGACCATTTGGCGGCGCTGCTGGCACAGAGTCTGGCAATGGCGCAGATCCCCTTATGCCACGTGGCTCATTGGGCTACAGTCGACGTAGCCGACTCGACAGTCAGGAGAGCAGTGCCGTGCCCGGTGTTGGCCCCGGCAGCGACCGGCCGAGCCCCAAAGCTGCCTCCGCCGCGTCTTCCGCAGCTGCCGCCGCGCAGCTCGCAGACGCAGTCATGGCCAACCTGACCAGTCGTTTTGGCAACATCACCGTGCCCGAGGACGAACGCGCGAAAGAGCAGCAGGCCGCGGCAAGCGCCTTCGTCGCCCTCGCGCGTGCGGATTCCCTGCGCAGCCATAGCAGCAACAGCCGGCCTTCAAGTGCGCAGCGGCTGCGTCTCGCCGACGGCGGCGCTTCGCCCCGGCCGCCCAGCGCCCTGGCTGGCCGCAGTGCATCCGGGGCGGTAGTTGGCAACAGCCCTACCAGCAGCGGGTCCGGCGCCCAGCCTGGGCTCGCTACAGAGAACAGCTGGGCGCAGAGGGGCCCCTTGGCGCATGCAGCCAGTGCGCCAAAGGCCATGTTGTCGCCTCCACTGACGGCGCCTGATCGCTTCAGCCGCGCCTCCTCTGGCAACGAGGCCCTGCAAGCAGAGGCGAGCAGGGCCGAGGGGGGAACGGACGGGGCGGGAAGCGCTGCCGCTGCCGGCGCTAGTGGAGAGCAGCGGCATCTCATGCAGCTGATGAGCTTCGCACCGGACAAAGCCGCCATGGAATTGCACATGGCGCGTGACAGCGGCGGCGGCGCAGGTGATGATGCGGCAGCCCCTGGAGCTGGCGGCTATGCTGTACAAGCGCGCCTGCCGCAGCCAGTGCGCATGCAGCGCCCAAGCTCCGGTGTCCCTACCAGCAGGCCGGGGGCAAGGCCCAGCTCCGCCATCCGCGCAAACGCAGCGCTGGGGGCATTTGCAGCTGCACGGCGCTCGTCGCAGGCCGGTCCGGGGCCGGTGGCCGAAGCCGAGGAGGATGACCAGGAGCAGGCGATGGGCGGCACACGGGATGCAGCGGCGCTAGACCGCCTCCCTGACCTGGACAGTGACTCTGGGGAGTCCGACAGCGGCCGTGTAGCTGAGCTGGCGAAGCAAAAGCGACAGGCACTGCGCAAGCGCGCAGCCCCAGGGGGCGTCAGCTTTGGCCATGTGCTGGTGTACGAGCTGCAGGCAGAGCAGCAGCAGCAGCAGCACGGCGGCGCCGGTGCCGGCGGCTGGACATATGCGGCCGCCCTGGCTCAGGTGCAGCAGTTGGTGGCGGGTCTGTGCAGCATGGTGGCGCAGATGCGGGAGTGCATCGCCCAGGTGCAGGTGAGCTTCTGCGGGCTACGATGCGGGCCTAGAGTGGGACGCTGGGCACAAGCAAGCACATGCATCCCCAGGCAGAAACACTGCGTGAACACTGCTTACTACGGTAGCATCGGCAGATGGCTTCCTTGTCGCTGCCCGCCCCTGGCGAATCCATCCGCCATTGTGCTCCTGCCCCCATAGGCCATGTCGGCGGCACTGGAAGCGGTGCACAAGGAGCTCGCCCTTGCTGGGCCCGGCTCGGGGGCTGCTGCCGCCCTGCGGTCTCCAGAGGTGTGGCGCGCCGCCAAGCAGGCGTTGGACAAGGCGCAGGGCCTGCTGATGCCCAAGGTATGTTCGAACGGTACACCTCCCTGGCGTGCGGCCCATGTATCACTCATTATGATGATGCCGGTACCGGTTGACTGCGGGTTGATTGACGTCTCCCCTGCGCTCGGCCGCCTTTCCCCCTCGCGCAGGCGTCTGGGCTGCTGACGACAGCCGATGGCCCGGCCGGAGCTGGCGCAGTAGTGCCAGCGGGACTGTTCGGCCCCACCTCCTCTGCTGGGCTGCCGGGTGGAGTGCTCGAGGATCGCAGCAGCGCTGTGGGCCAGCTGCAGCTGGCGCTGGCGCAGCGGCTGGGCCCCCATGAGGTGCAGGAGGCGATGATGAAGGTGAAGGCGGGGCCGCAAATGGTCAACGCAGCAGAGGAGCGCCACGGCGGTCACGACGACGGACACAGGCGGCAGATGATGCATCACGCGGTCCCGGGCATCTAACACTTTCGGAACACCTGCGACATCAGCAGACAAGCACTGAGCGCGTATTGATTTCGCATCTTGATCCATGTGTTGCGCCAGAATATTAATCGACCAGCTCAACGGCGTGCGTGTTCTATCCATGTGACGCTCACTACCCGCAAGGGTACAGCCTGGAGCGGGTTTAACGTTGGGCTTGTGTGGCATATCAAAGCTGAGAACTGATTTGGAGGCGACAGCTATTAGCTGTCATCGAACCTTGTCGTCAAGTTGCCTTATATACGGTACCGTCATTATACTACCAGTGACCGCAGCTAAACCTACGCTGTGGGGCAACATGGAAGATTGCATGATAAAGCATACGCAGCGTACCATATCGGTTCTTTTTAATCTGCTGCGTGCGTCGGCAAAACATAGCATACCGGCGGCGGCGGGGCCGGGCTGAGAGCCTGAACGGCGCTAGCAGGGCGTGGGGCTGAGGGTGCACGTGTTGATTGGCGGCGAGTGACGTGACTAGTTTGTTAGCTGCGGGTTAGCACGGACTGTGCACCCCACCCAACCGGCCATGTCCGGATTTGCGGGGATGCCGAAGGCCCCCAACATAGAGGCGTGTGCTTAGTAGGCGCCCGCGTCAAGGTGGCTGGGTTGATAACGACCCGGGATCAGCCCTTTTCCTGCCATAAGGCAGCCACCTCCTTGTTAATCTGCTGGTGATATGATGATTCATCAATAGAACCAAGACGTCCTCGTGTACAAGTTGGTCTACGTGTGCAGGCGTCTGCGCCACGCTAGTTCCATATTCATGCATGCACGTACATTTATCGCCAAGCATGCTCGCCATGGCGAAGGTATGGCAGTTGCAAGGAGTGCAAGCGTACAAGTCAAACGGTTTGCAAGGTCAGCATGACTGTGAATACGCAGGAAGTGCTGGTCATCGATTGTATACGGTAGCTGTTGCACATTCCCGCCCATGCTTGCATGCGGCGCAGCTGTACCATCATGTAGAATTTGCCATTACATGCATTGCCGTACCGCACGCCATTTGCAGTTTGTCACCAGCTGCTTCCGAATGCCATTGATGTAACGGAACCTTGACGGGCAAGAGGGAAGTAGATAGAGATGCGCGGGTGCGAAGCGCAACCAGGTACATACAGCGTCTCGACTGTCTCAAGCAGGAGGGTGGGAATTTCGGGCATGTTTGTGAGTGGTTGGGACAACCATTTTCCCAGCACTCCCGGTCGGGTCGTCCCCAGGTAGGGCAGATTATGTGGCCGGGCTGTGCTGGATGCCTACGCCAGCTGGCTGGATGAGTCTCCGGCCCCGATGCGCTGGCTGGCCCGCCCTGACATCCCTCCCACCCGGCCACCCCCCCCCTCAATCCCTCCCTGACCTCTGGTGCCAGTATTGGCGTCTCCCTGGGTGTTTCGGGGCAGATGCAGTAAGGCCTCTAAGCCTCTGATAGTCTGACGCATGCGCCTTAGAAACCCCGGCCAAAGCGGAAAGTGCCCAACAATCTATGCGTGTTCTGCACAGACCAACCATACAAATAGCACACGTTACACACGCACAGACTAAGTGCCCGACAAGAAATAATGACCCCCGCACAAAACCGGTTGATCATGGTTGA
The DNA here is from genome assembly GCF_000002595.2 of Chlamydomonas reinhardtii. NCBI lineage: Eukaryota > Viridiplantae > Chlorophyta > Chlorophyceae > Chlamydomonadales > Chlamydomonadaceae > Chlamydomonas > Chlamydomonas reinhardtii. Next base: position 3,819,837 of record NC_057015.1, read on the forward strand.
TCAACGCTCTGGCGCAAAAGCATGGATAAAAGTGTGAAATCAATATAATAAAATTACAAGCCTGTTGCGGCGATGCCATGTATGGCCCCGTGTCTCCGACGACAAGCGAGTAACTAATTAGCGGGCGCTGCGCCCACCACGCTGTGCAAGTGTCTAAATAATGACATTGTGAATGCAAAACTGACAAGCCTGTCGCGATTCGGGCCGTGCGCGAAGGCTTGGTCGAGTGCATCGTCACGATTCTCTTGATACAGGGCCAAGTAGTCGCCCACCCGAAAATCGTGCATAGAACGTGCCACGCGCGATGATTTCATGCCAGTTGCAACGTAAAATCTACTGCGTTGATCCGGCTCTCCTGGGTGTGCAATACCTTTGTGCAGGCAGAGCCTAGACCAGTGGAATCGTGCCATGTTGCCAAAGTTTAGTGTCTCCTGCTTCTAGTGCTTTGTCCGCATGAAAAAGGCCGTATGGGAGTTGCGACAAAGACCTGGCTCGAAAGCCGCAGAGTTGGCCACCCGAATTAACTCAAGCAATATAAAGTGTTATGTAGGATGCTGATACATTGATGCGGACTAGTGGCTGGCTGGCATAGGCAATCGTGGTCGCTGGTCGGCAAATTGCGTGTGCGACTGAAGTCGAGCCATATCCACTACCGATGTATTCTTTATATCTTCATGTATTGATGGGCATTACAGATAGAGCATTCGGGCATGTTACAAGGAACGGCGCCGCGAACAGCCTTAGCAAACAGCACCATGAATCGTAATGACATACTTGGATGTTGTTGGAGTTGCCGACGTCTAGCAAAATGCCATTCCAGCAAACCATTGCAAGGGACAATCCGCATCCATGCCCCTCATCCGCATCCACGCCCCTCACCCGCCCCTCCTCTGCCCCTCACCCCACCCCACCCAGCCGTAGAATTGGAGAATGTCTGAGACACCCGTAAATCCCACGTTACATTCGTAGCCTGTAGCCGCAGTCGGTCATAGCTGCTGCACACTTCCCCATTATCAGCCATCGGTGCCATCATGCCCGCCCAGTCCACCGCGCGTGAACGTGTACGGGGGGGGGGTTGGTTTGAGTTCGGGGGATCTGTCACATTAGAATCCCCAAATTCGAACCCCCATATTTCTTGTGTGTCGAAACAGCCCTGCCAAAGGCTGTGCACAGCATACGCAGTTTACCCGCACATTCGGGCATCATGCACAACCTTATCACAGTTATCAGCCTTCCACGCTGCGCTGCATGCAAGCGCACACCACACATCAACACAAATGGCCCAAGCGCCGCTGTTGTTTCTGTCTCCTTGCCAACAACTGGGCACCGCCGCAGATCCAGCAGAGCTCTTGGGCCAGAAATTAGAAAAGACAACTAAGCCAGGAAAACCAACCATACAAATAGCACACGTTACACACGCACAGATCCAGTGCCCGACAAGAAATAATAACGCCCGCACAAAACCCTGGATTGCCCCACAGCACAGGTTTGCTCTGAAGCTATGGCAATGCTTTGACAATTTGATGACAAGATTCAATGACAATTGATAGCTGTCGCGTCCATATCATTCCTCAGCTTGAACGTGTATGGGGGGGGTTTGGTTTGAGTTCGGGGGTTCTGAAGTTACTGAGTTTACGGCCCCGGGGTGGGCACGTGGCTAACGTTGCGCAAGTAAGGGTGCCACAGCTTCGAACGACACGGACTGGGGGTCCCGGATGCCACGGATGTAGCGAACGTTCACTGATTTTTACGGCTATTGGGGGTGTTGGGAACGGGGGCTGTCAGTGGCGCGGTGGGGATCGGTGGGAATCGGTGGGAACGGGGGAGCCGAACATGAGGGACCGGCCCTGGTCAATCAACGCTCTGGCGCAAAAGCATGAGTAAAGATGCAAAAGTAATACGCTCTCAGTGTTTGCCTGCTGATGTCGCAGGTGTTTTGAAAATTGTTTTGTGGCATACGCCTTAGATGCCCGGGACCGCGTGATGCATCATCTGCCGCCTGTGTCCGTCGTCGTGACCGCCGTGGCGCTCCTCTGCTGCGTTGACCATTTGCGGCCCCGCCTTCACCTTCATCATCGCCTCCTGCACCTCATGGGGGCCCAGCCGCTGCACCAGCGCCAGCTGCAGCTGGCCCACAGCGCTGCTGCGATCCTCGAGCACTCCACCCGGCAGCCCAGCAGAGGAGGTGGGGCCGAACAGTCCCGCTGGCACTACTGCGCCAGCTCCGGCCGGGCCATCGGCTGTCGTCAGCAGCCCAGACGCCTGCGCGAGGGGGAAAGGCGGCCGAGCGCAGGGGAGACGTCAATCAACCCGCAGTCAACCGGTACCGGCATCATCATAATGAGTGATACATGGGCCGCACGCCAGGGAGGTGTACCGTTCGAACATACCTTGGGCATCAGCAGGCCCTGCGCCTTGTCCAACGCCTGCTTGGCGGCGCGCCACACCTCTGGAGACCGCAGGGCGGCAGCAGCCCCCGAGCCGGGCCCAGCAAGGGCGAGCTCCTTGTGCACCGCTTCCAGTGCCGCCGACATGGCCTATGGGGGCAGGAGCACAATGGCGGATGGATTCGTCAGGGGCGGGCAGCGACAAGGAAGCCATCTGCCGATGCTACCGTAATAAGCAGTGTTCACGCAGTGTTTCTGCCTGGGGATGCATGTGCTTGCTTGTGCCCAGCGCCCCACTCTAGGCCCGCATCGTAGCCCGCAGAAGCTCACCTGCACCTGGGCGATGCACTCCCGCATCTGCGCCACCATGCTGCACAGACCCGCCACCAACTGCTGCACCTGAGCCAGGGCGGCCGCATATGTCCAGCCGCCGGCACCGGCGCCGCCGTGCTGCTGCTGCTGCTGCTCTGCCTGCAGCTCGTACACCAGCGCATGGCCAAAGCTGACGCCCCCTGGGGCTGCGCGCTTGCGCAGTGCCTGTCGCTTTTGCTTCGCCAGCTCAGCTACACGGCCGCTGTCGGACTCCCCAGAGTCACTGTCCAGGTCAGGGAGGCGGTCTAGCGCCGCTGCATCCCGTGTGCCGCCCACCGCCTGCTCCTGGGCATCCTCCTCGGCCTCGGCCACCGGCCCCGGACCGGCCTGCGACAAGGATCCGGTACCAGTTGCAAGCGTCGCTAGCTCGGCGGTTGTGCGGATGGCGGAGCTGGACCGTAGCCCTCGCCTGGTGGGGAAAGTGGAGGTTGGACGCTGCATGCACACTGGCTGCGGCAGTGGCGGCTGTGCTGCCAACGTGCTAATGGCATTGCCCTGCCCAGTTCCGTTCGCACCACCAACAGCTCCGCTTGCCAGGTGTGCATACGTTGCGGGACGCTCTGGCGCGAAGCTCATCAGCTGCATGAGATGCCGCTGCTCTCCACTAGCGCCGGCAGCGGCAGCGCTTCCCGCCCCGTCCGTTCCCCCCTCGGCCCTGCTCGCCTCTGCTTGCAGGGCCTCGTTGCCAGAGGCGCGGCTGAAGCGATCAGGCGCCGTCAGTGGAGGCGACAACATGGCCTTTGGCGCACTGGCTGCGTGCGCCAAGGGGCCCCTCTGCGCCCAGCTGTTCTCTGTAGCGAGCCCAGGCTGAGCGCCGGACCCGCTGCTGGTAGGGCTGTTGCCAACTACCGCCCCGGATGCACTGCGGCCAGCCAGGGCGCTGGGCGGCCGGGGCGAAGCGCCGCCGTTGGCGAGGCGCAGCCGCTGCGCACTTGAAGGCCGGCTGTTGCTGCTATGGCTGCGCAGGGGATCCGCACGCGCGAGGGCGACGAAGGCGCTTGCCGCGGCCTGCTGCTCTTTCGCGCGTTCGTCCTCGGGCGCGGTGATGTTGCCAAAACGACTGGTCAGGTTGGCCATGACTGCGTCTGCGAGCTGCGCGGCGGCAGCTGCGGAAGACGCGGCGGAGGCAGCTTTGGGGCTCGGCCGGTCGCTGCCGGGGCCAACACCGGGCACAGCACTGCCCTCCTGACTGCGTCGACTGTAGCCCAATGAGCCACGTGGCATGAGGGGATCTGCGCCAGTGCCAGACTCTGTGCCAGCAGCGCCGCTGCCGCGCGGGCGGAACACAAGCCTAGAATCGTTTTGTATACTTTTCGATGTTGTTTTGGAGAGACGGGACCGCGCGCCGCTATGCACGCCACCATGCGCGCCGCCCAGCGCCGCACTACTCCTGGGAGTTGGGCTTGCGTCTATGCTGCGCGCCTTGCCACCACCGCCACCGACCCATTCCATGTCGGCAGCGGCCGCCGCCGCCGCTGCATCTGCGGGCAGCGGTGCAACCTTGTTGGAGGCCGAGGTGCTCCTTGACAGCAGCCCGCCGCTGTTAGAGGCTTTGACCTTGGCCAGGCCGCCGCCTTCAATGCTTCGTTGCAGCTGCTCCCGTCGCGCCACGGACTTGGATAGCAGGCTGACGCTAGAGGGCGTGACGGCGGTCGAAGAAGCACGCCGCGTCACTGGATTGGCTAGCGAGCGCGCAGGGGGTCCGCCCTCTGCATTGCTGTCAGCTATTGCGCCTTGTGGCAGCAGCTTCCCAAGGGCTGCCGCCAGAGCCGCCGACTCCAGGCCGCTGCTGCTGTCACTGCCAGAGCCGATGCCAGCCACGCCGCCAGGCTTTCCCAAGTCGACTGACGACTTAGCGCCCTTGCTACCGCTGACCGGCTGCTGCTGCTGTTGTTGCTGTGGCGCAGCTGAGACTGGCCGCGAGCCCAGTCCTTCGTTCAGCCTGCGCCATATGTGACTCGGCCCTGCTAGCGTGGTCGCTAATGCGTTGATCAGCTGCTGGCGGCGGGACGTTGCCTCAGCATCCCCACCCGCCATGAAGCCATCCAGGGCGCGCATAAGCTGCTTGTTCTTGGGAGCCTGATGGCGATAGTGCTGCCAGCGCCACCTGACGATGAGGTAGATGTCCTGTAGAAGGCGCCGATGGCACAAGTGCCCATGCTTGAGCATTGCTAAATGCTTCACGCATCATACGCGACATGACGCAACATCAACAGCGCCTGCTCTGTCTGTACGCAGGCAGCTGCGGCGGCTTACCCTTTGCACGCCAGGTGCGTTTCGCACCACCTGCTTCATCATAAAGTAAGGGTGGAACAGGATGACCATGACGCAGATGATCAAGATGAGCCCAAACAGGATGGGGCCCAGCACGTACAGCAGGCGGGCCAGGAAGGTCTGGCCCGTGGACTTGATGAGCGGGGCCCATAGGATGTTCTGCAAGCAGCGGGGCCAGGGCACACGTCACATTAAAAGAAACACAAGGGAATGCGGTGCCTGTCGTGTCCATGCTAGTGCCGCCCCCTCCCCCCTGCGTGCTGCGGGTTGACTCACGAAGAAAACCTTCTCATCGTCTCCTAACAGCAGGTACTTGAGGATGTAAAGGATAGTGTACTCGTATCCCGACAGCTGCTCCGCCTGCTCGCTGAAGGTGCACATGACGGCGCCGGCGTACATGATCGCGGCCACCATAATCACCAGAGCCAGATGCATCAGGTCGGAAAACGCCAGAGACAGCGTGCCCGCAATCAGAGACAGCCGTGGCTGGAAAGACACGCTGCGGTCAGGCGAGTAAGGTAGGCGAGTAGGGTGCAGGGGCAAGGCGGGGCGAGGGAAGGGGCGGTGTCAGACTCTGGGCAGAAAACGTGACGGAAGCAACCCAATATGCCCAAGCTGGCCCCCGCGTGAGCCGCACGAGCCCGCTTCCGCCATGCTCACTAGTGGATGAGTCGGATGATGACCATGGCCAGCACCAGAGACTGAAGCAGCATGTACGTCACGTACATCGTGTACCTGTGGAGGGATGGCGCGGGGCGGTGGCGGAACGGCAGACAGGCAGGGCGGTGGTGGGTGGGCGGTCAGGGTTAGTAGGCAATGTGGGGGCAGTGTGTAGTGCTGAGTGCGGACACGAATGCCATTTTGTTTCCTTTCCTACCACATGCACCAACACTTAAACAGAGCCGGGTGATAGCAGCGCTCATCCGCCGTCTCACATGTGGCGCACGCGCTGAAACATGGTGCCCGAGCTCTTCAGCGGTGCGGGGTCCTCGGGCGCCCTCCAGCGGCCCGCAGCATTGTAGTTGGGGCTGCTGCTACTTATCATGCCACTGCTACCACCTGTGCTACTACTGCCGTTTCCACTGAGCACCTGGATGCTGGCTGCAACGGTGCCATTTACTGCGTCCGTCAGACCGCTGCTGGTGCTGGTGCCGTTGCCGCTGAGACTGCTGTTGCCGCTGAGGCTGCTGCTGACCGCAGCGGCCGTGTCTGCGCCCTGCACCACCACGGCGCCCTCCTGCCGCTTCAGTAGCCAGTAGTGCGCCGGGGCGTACGTGTCCGCTTCGTACACCTGGTACCTGTGGGCGGCGGGGTGGTGCGCACGCAGGAGCACAACAGGAACCTCAACCCAAGGATCTTGGGTTCTCGAACGAGACTGCAGAGGTACCAGGAGAGGACTCCAGCTCTAGAACAAGGAGTCACTTGCCTGGCCGTGAACTGGTTTCTGTCGCTGAGCTTGAGGCAGTAGACGAAGTAAATGGTCATGGCAGCGACCATCAGGCAGCACACCACCGCCTCGAACGCCATCCAGAACGGCTTCATGCGGGGCCGGTACACCACCTGCGTCATGGCCTTGCCGATGGGGCGCAGGCCGCCTGCGGTCCAGGGGCGCAAGGTAGGGCCATCCTAACGTGACAGCGCTCTGGAAATCAAAAATATGCAAACACGGTCACAGATGCTGGCCCCTGCTTCCAATCCTCCAAAGAGTGCATACCGTGGCGCATGGGCTCCTGCTGGTGCATGAGCAGCATCTGAGACACGTCCGGGCGCATGTCGCGGTTGAGGAGTGATGGCCGGTAGCGCTTGCTGTAGGGGTCCCGGCGCAGTGGCTTCTCGTGGTTTTGGCGCGAGCGCAGCACCATGGACACGTTGGCACCGGCGGCTCCACCTCCCGCCGCATAGCCTGCGCGCATGAAGTGGTCGTGCATTGGCCTCGTAAAGGTGCTGCGGCTGCAATCGACAAAGTCCAACTAACCGGACATGGGGGCTCCGCTTGCCTTCGTACGCCGCTCTCATGCGCTGGGCGTCGTCGTCGCCGTCCCCGTCATTCACAGGCTCAAGCGCCACGGTAGATGGCAGCTCCGGCACATCGCCCATTGCCATGCTCACGCACTTCATCTTGGCGGCGCGGGTTTTGCCGGCAGCCGCCTTGAGGCTGCTAGTGCCGGGCTTCCGGGCAGGCAGCCTCATGGACAGGGTGGGTGAGCCCCCCGGCATGCTCATTGGCTCCGCGTCGTAGTGGTCATGCCCCGGCTGCTGCAGCCACTCGTAGCCCTCCGCGACCGGCTGCGGCCCGTCAGCAATGCCGGCGCGCACTGGGCTCTCGCTGTCGCTGTTGCCATGGCTGGACACGCCTCCTGCCTCACTGGGTGCCGCGCTGCCGGCCCTGGACCTGACCAGGTGGCCCACGCCCTGCCTGTGTGACGCCGGCCGTGAGCGCGTCCCTGTGCGGGAGTTCTCTGCGGTCATGGGCCGGCTGAGACCCTGGTGGTGCGTGGAGCGGGAGTTGGCACGCGATAACTCGGGCGCTGTGGGCCATTCGATCACTGGCGCCTCGTACTGCGGCAAAGCTGCCGCGCGCGCCGCCATGAGCCGACTCCGCCGCTGCTCCTTGAGCTGTTGTGAGATGTCGTATGCGACCAGGCACACGTAGCCCGCGCACAACATCACCATGAAGATGTCGGGCAGGACCTGGCGGTAATACTTCTGTGGGGCGTAGCGGGCAGAAGGGAAAGGAGGAGGGGCAGGCACAGAGGGAGATGAAGCATGTTGACCATTGTGCTTGAGATTCCGGCAGCCTGTGGCCAGCAAGTAACCCCTCACAACCAACAGCGACTGCACGTGCCTATCTAGCTATGCGCAAGATCCAAGCACGCTTGGTACTGCTCTGGACTCCGTGGCGCTCTATGTTCATAAATTCCTCACTACCATGGCAGTGGGCCCAGCACTTGTGCCCACCGTTACCCTGACGCACCGAGAACTCAGCGAACGCATCGGCGTAGCTGACTGCAGGCAGGCCCACGAGCGTGGCGTCGCAGCGGATGAGGCCGTTGGCTGTCCAGCTGAACATCAGTCGGAAGTAGCCAAAGACAGAGGCAGAGGGGTTGTACGTCACCAGCTCCGCACTCATGGACCTGGGTGTGTGGGGGGTGCATGCAAGGTATCAGGTCAGGTTCAAGTCCAGGAAGGCCAGCTTCCAGCAAGCAGGCACATGCCGCAAGTAAGGGGCAAACAGGCTAGCAAGTAAGCGAAAGGCTGTAGCTGCACTCACTGCGTGAGTTGGGCGGAAAGGTAGGAGCCGTCGCGTAGGAAGATGAAGGCCTCCCGCGCGCGCTGTTCCGACATGCCAATGTCCAGCAACAACGGGTAGCCGTCCGGCCGGCCCGCGATCTCCTCGTGGAAGAAGCCGAACGGCACGCCGTTGGGGTTAATGTCGGATGAGCCGGCGCTGGTGTTGTAATAGTCGTCTGGGTTGATGCCCGCGCGGAACAGCGGCGAGCGGGGCAGGAACACGGGGTCCACGCCAATGCCGCCCAGGTCGCCACCCACCACACGCGCGCCAGCGTTCTCGCCCCCGCAGGCCGTGATGAGCTGGCGTGTCTTCGAGGCGGAGGTGCACATGTAGCGCCCAGAGCGCTTGCGCACGTCCCGATCAGACAGCCGCACCTGCGTCACGAAATCAAGGTATGTTAGACTGGAAAAACACGCAAGGACAAGTCCAGGCCATGGTACGGGGCATGTTGAGTCTTAACGCACCTGGTGCAGCAGCAGTCCGAGCAAGACTCGGTTGTTGCGGCCGACCTGCGTCAGCTTGCGCGTGCGCATGCCCGAGCGGACCTGATGCAGGCTGTAATCGAACGTGTCATTGATGAGCACACCGTGGCCGCTCGCAAACTCGAGCTGATTCCCAGCAGCCGTCATACTGCCACGGGATGACGAACTTTCAGTGCCCGACGATGATGCCGACGAAGATGACGAGGTAGAGCCACTGCTGGTCGTTGTGGATCCAGAGCTCTGCTGGAGCTGCCTTCTCTGCTGCTGGCTGTTGGCTGGCCTACGAATGGCGCGAGGCCCGCTAGGTGTGTCTGGGCAGGACGCCTTGTCAGGATCCATTGCCGCCTGGTCATCTTCCGGCACCACGCCCGTGTCACGGGGTGCAGCGCGCAGCCCCCGCCGCCTGGCTGCTGCAGTCGAAGCCGACGAGCCGCCGCCAGCGTCTGGCGAGAGCGGGGGCCGCGTGGGCACGCCCGGCGGCGGTGCAGGCGGCATGGGTGGCAGCGATTCCGTGGCATTGCCGTCTGTGGCTTTTGCGGTCCGGTTTGCGACGAAGTTTAGGCTCGTGCCAGTGGGCTCGCTGCGGTTGAAGATGCAGCTGCAGAATTTGCGCTCATTCTCTTCCGCAGGGGTGGATGAGTTGATGCCGTAACCGGACAGGATGCCCTCAGCGCTCGCCAGTGCCGTCTTGGCGGACTCAGCCACCTCCGACACCATGACCTGTACGGCACAGTCACCAAACGAAATCGGCAGGAGCAGCAAATCAGGTCAGCGTCTCTAACAACCCCCATAGGGACTAGATACAGGAACAGCACCTGACCGCCGGTCCGCACCTGAAGCACGTCCGCCACGCCGGTGCCGACCACCGACGACAGCTCCTGGTTGCCGCGCGTCTTGGCGGCCGCCTGCACCACACTGGTCAGCTTGGTGGCGGTGGTGGTGATGTTCTTCACAGAGTCCCGAGCCGTGAAGGCCCAGTTGGTGCTGCCTTGCTCGCTGCGCTGAAGTGACAAAGGGCGCCAGGTGCGAGCACAGCAGGGGTCAGTCAGGGGCATGCATGCGCACAATAGGGGACTAGCCGTGCACAGCAGCTGACAGCCTGACACAGTACGAATCACCGGCACGCCTGCCTTACTGCTAGCTGCAGCCCAAACCCCGCTCACCACATCTCCCTCGTCCATGCGTCCGTTGATGCTGCTGACCGCCGCGATGAGTGCGACCTGCGTCACGTCCATGTCCTGACCGAACGCGTCCAGAGTCGACACCGCGCCCAGCAGCAGTCCCACGGCAGCAGACGCGCCGTCGATAGCGGGCGTCACACACGCAGTCCCAGTTACGGCGCCGCGCACGACAGCAGACGCCGCCGCAGAAGCGTTGGCGGCAGTAGAAGAGGCGAAGACTGTGCGCGAGGGTGCGGGGTTGCAGCCGCAGCCGCCTCCACCTGCCAGCACCTGTTGGAGTAGGCGACGCTGCTGCCGTGGGCTGAAGTCAAAGACATCCTCACTTTCGCCGGCCTCGTTCTCTGCGTCCTGCTCTGCTTCAAGCTCGTCTTCCTCGCTCCACTCGGCCATCCAGGCCGGCTCCGTGTAACGCCCGGTGGCCAGCGCCTCAAGCGCCGCCTCCAAAGTGGCACTTACGGACTGCAGGCGACGCAGGCTGCGCTCCAGCGGCGTCGCAGCCTCCTCCCCGGCACGGCGCCGCCACTGCAGCTGCTGATCCACCACTGAGGCCTCTGCGGAGGGCTCAGACTGAGTGTCCAACAGCTTCCTGCGCTCTGCAGCTGTGGCCGTTTCCAGAAGGGCCGCGTCCTCATCCGTACGCCACACCGCGTCCGCCTCCTGCCGCACACGTAGCAGCCGGCGGCGCTGGCTGCGGTGCCGGGATGTACTCAAGTCCGCAAAGGACACGCTTGCTGCACCGCCGCCTGCTGCGCCGGTGGCTGTATACAGGCAGTCCGAAACGCCGGTGGTCAGCTGCACTGCAAGCTGCAGACCGTAGCGCGGCGGGCCCGCGGGAGGCGAGGGCGGCGGCGGCGAAGGTGGCGACGGCGATGGGCTGGGCGGCGGGTAGCTTGCATTGGGCGGCATCGGTGGGAAGGCGGGTGCGCCGGGCGGCGGCGGTGACAAGGGCGGCGAGGGCGGTGGCGGTGGTGGCGGCAGCTCAACGACCATCACTGCCGCGCTGAGGTTGAGGTTGCGGATGTCATCGGGGTCAAGACCCAGTCCGGGCAGCAGCGGCTGCAGCGCGGCCGTCAGGGCGGAGGCATTGGCCGCCAGCGCCACCGCCATGGCCTCCACCTGTGTGCGGTTGCCCGCGACGTCCTCCGGGGTAGGCGGCAGCTCGCCAGGCGACGGCGGCTGCAGCAGCTGGATGATGGTGGGCAGCGACGGCTGCAGCGTCAAGTTGAGCTGTGTGGCGCGTATCTCCTCCACTGCCACGTCCAGCTGCGCCACCGCCTCCGTGCCCCCGTCCGCCTCCACGCGATACAGTACGCGGTACATGCCCGGCAGGCAGCTGCCCGTGGTCAGCTGGGCCACACTGCAGCCGCCGCCGCAGCTGCCGGCGGGCGCGCCCGCAGGGCACAGCTGAGCTACGCTGGACTTGATATACGGAGTGAGGTCGTTGCCGTTGTTGTCGTTGGCGACTGCAGCACACGCTCCGGCCATGGCGCCGGCAGCGGCGCTGCTGCTGCTACCGCTACTGGCTGCAGGGACCGGCGGCGGCTGGAAGGCTGGAGGCGGCAATGGCGCTGCCTGCAGCAGCCCGCGCCGCCGGCCCGCGCCGCTGGCACTGCTGCTGTTGCCCGACGCCGGCCCTGGAGGTCTGGGTGGCGCCGGTGACGGCGGCCTGCAGGCTGAGGGCGCCGGGGATGGCGGGCGCGGCGAGAAGGTGGAGAGCGGTACGCCCTGGGAGAAGACGTTACACGGCGCCAGGCTGAAAGGCGCGGGCGTGCGGTACACCAGCGACAGCGTCTGATTGGCCAGTGCGTCGCTGAGGTTCGTGGCGAGGTGCAGCGAGGGCAGCAGGTAGATGCGCGGCACCGGCGAAAACACTACCTCCTCCACGTCCACCACAGTGGGGTCGACCGTCATGTTGCTGCCGCCGCCGCTGGTGGCCTTGGCTGCGATCGCCACCACCTCCAGCAGCGCCTTGCGCCGGTCGCACGGCAGGTCGCTGCACATGTAGGCTGCGGAGGCGCCCTGGCCGCCGGCGTTGGCGCTGTTGGGTGCCCTCTCACACAGGTACTGTCCATCGGGGCACGGGCTGTCCACCATCACCACGCGCTCTGCAGGCGGGCGGGGCGGGAAGGGCAGCGGAGGACCGTCAAGTGTTGAGGCATGCGTGGTGTCGCAAGTGCATACCAGATCCCAAAACGCACAGAACCCGCGCCAGCTCACCGACAGTGGCGTTGAGGCCGCGGCTGTTGAAGACCACCATGCGCAGTGTGAAGGTGCTGCCCACGTCGCCGTTCACGGTGTCCACGCCGCACGCCGCGGGCTGCTTGCTCACGTGCTCGCGGCACTGGCTCCGGGCGCAGTCGGCGGGCGGGCACAGCGTCACCTGGGGAGGAGCGAGAATGGTGATGAGCGGGTGGCAAGTCCAGTGCATCGAGGGTGTCGATCCCTACATGCACGTGCCGACCTAAAAAAACACTGTGGCATTTAACAGCTTCGCTTCCATCCGTGACCTCTCCGCCGCCAACTTCCCCCAACTCCCGACCGCGCTGCCCCACTGCCACCGCCCGCCCCTCCCCCACCCAGTCCGCTCACCCAGTCTGTGAGGTCTCCGTCCAGGTCGTCTGAGGCCAGGCCCAGCGGCTCGCAGGGCAGCTCGAGCGTGGGCACCTGCTCGCCGGCGCAGCGCAGGTAGGGCGTGCCGCGCTTCACGTGCACCAGCCGCCCCAGCACGTCCGTCACCGCCAGCAGCAGCCGCGGAGGCAGCGCGGCGGCGACCACAGAGGCGGTGGCACTGCTGGCGGAGGAGCTGCCGGGGACCGTGTACAGCGTCACGCCGCTGGCCACAGTGCCGCTGCCAACCACCGTCACCAGCGCAGCCGAAGCAGCCGCCTGCGCCCCAGAGCCACCTGCGGCGGAGGAACCTCCGGACGTGCCGCCTCCACCGCTGCTGCTGCTTCCAGAGCCGCTGTTGCCGGTTCCGGTGCTTCCATCACTGCCACTCGCAGAGCCGCCGCCACTGCTTCCGCCCCCGGAGCCACTACTTCCACCGCTACCACCCGAGCCGCCTCCTGAGCTACTGCTTCCGCTGCCGCTACCACCTGGCCCAGCAGATCCCGAGCCGCCACCACCGCCGCTGCCTGAACCGCTCGCACCGCTTCCAGCCGCTGCAGCCGAGCCGGCGGCAGGCACGACAGACGCAAGGTCCGCGGCTGTTGTGCCGCCGCTGCCCGAGCCTCCCTCGGCCCAAGCGTTTTCGGCTGTGGGCACGACAGTGGTGCTGCCGCCGCCACCACCCAGACCAATCTCAGATAGACAGGTGGTGGGTCCTGTGCTGCAGTGGCCATTGTCGCACAGCTTCTCGCCGTCGGGGCAGGTGTCCTCAATGATGATGGTGCGGGTCACCACAAGCTCACCTGGAGGCAAGGCAGGGAAGCAAACACAGATTCATATGTGGCCGCTTGCAGGCGGAGTAGGTGAGAAGGTTGCACTGAGGTTATGCCGGCAGGGACCACAGGCGTGGGACCACACGCCTCACACACAACATGCGGAACCCAAGCTCACCGACGGAAGGCCAGGTGAGGTGGAAGGAAACGGTGACGACACCGGGCGTGTTGGTGTCGAGGTCGCAGTACTTGAGTCCCATGAGGTCGAAGGGGCGCGGCGAGGCGATGCCAGCGGCGCGGGCGCGGTCGGCGCACGCGATCACCTTCCCGTTCAGGTCACCCGGTACCCGCAACGTGGCCGTCACCTGCATTGCATATGTATGGTTATTGCAGGTAGCGCATCAGACGGCATCAGGTAGGTGCAAGGGGGCCATTCCGTACCACGTGCGGTACAGATGCAGAACCAGGCTCCGGACGTTCTAGCCCCAGTACCTCCAAATGCCCCAGCGCCTCGCAACGCTCACCCCTGGATCGCAGTACGCCACCTCCAGTCGCTTGCACTTGTCATAGGGCTTGCCAGCTTTGAACCGGTTGAACCAGTCCGAGACCAGCGTCAGCTTGGGAATGCGCTGCGTGTCGGGGATGTCCACCTCCGCAGCGCTACTGCCGCCGCTGCTGCTGCGAGAGTTGCTACTGCCGCCGCTGCTGCTGCCGCTCTTGCCTGTGGCCGCGACCAGGGCGGCGCGGGAGCTGCCAGTGCTGCTACTGCCGGAGGTTGTGAACGTCACCCCAGCAGCGGCGGCGGCCGCGGCAGCTGTGTACGCAGTGCCTGGCAGCTGCACCACACGAACATCGTTGGTGGCGCCCGATCCGGTGCGCGTGCTGCTGCCGCTGCCAGTGCTACTCCCGCTCACTCCCGAGCTGTGGCCATCACCACCGCCGTCGTCGCCTGCACTAAAGATCATGCCGCTGTTTACTCGTGAGCTCATGCCGCCCTGGCCGTCGCTGGGCTGAACCTGAAGGCCGCAGATCTTCTCCACACTGCGTTCACAACATGGACAGGAATAAGTTGGTGTTCTTCCCGCGTTAAACGGCGCGGTCCGGGCACGGCCTTTCGTATTCCAGGTTGACCTTTCGACAACTCAGCTGGCCGAATTCCTTTATCACCATCGGTATCGTAATCTGCTGGACATACCCGGCCGGTTCGTTTGTTGGATTGCCTCGCTAGTTTCGCGTTCTAGCTTGCGCTACTCGGCCCCACCTGCACGTGCGTGGCTCGTAGGGGTCGGTGCGCGGGCACTCGCGCTCCGGCGGGCGGCACAGCACGTAGACGCGGCGCCGCATGGTGGGCGCGCGGTTGCCTGCACCGTCGCTCACGTCGTAGGTGATCACCCATGGCAGGCCGCCGGACTCCTGGTCGCCAGTGGGCGTGTCGGTCTTGATCGCATCCGCCTTAGCGCCGGACGGCGCAATGACGCTGGTGACGATGGCGGTCGCCGGCAGCGCCACCACCTTGTTGGTCTTGCCGTCAAAGGACTCGTCCACGTCGTCCTCCGCATCCACGCCCTCGTCCACCCACGGCTCGTCCACGTACAGGCTGTGGATCATGCCCGAAGCGCCGCCTGGCGTCACGAACAGGGTGCCAGTGCCACGAAGTGACAGGCGCGGAGGCATGGTGTCGGGCAGAAGCTTGCGGGAGCGCTGGGCGGAAGTGGATCTGGTGCCGCTGCTGCCACTGCTTCCGCTTCCACCGCTGCCGCCACCGCTGGAGTCGGTACCGTCATCCGAGCCGCCACCGTCCGAAGACCCAGAATTCGACGCGGCGACGTCTCCAAAGCTGTTGCTGAAGAAGTTGAGCACAGCGGTGAGGGCGGAATCGCACAGGCTGAGTGTGGAGCATTTGAGCGTGTTGGGGCACCTCCTCTCGCCAGACGCGGTGCAGGCGTCCGACACCATCACTACGCGGCGGATGGAGGCGACATTGCCGGCGCGGTCTCGAGCCGTGTACGTCACCTGTGCGCGGTAAGCAAGGTGGGGCGTGGTAAGGTGCGATAATGAGGCTTCCCAATGCGCCCCAGTCTCCCAGATGTAGCTAGGAAGCTAGCTGTGAGCTTTTGCCACGCGCACGAAGCTTGGCAGTCCCCAAGACCCACCACGGGGTGCTTGCCGTCCACGGACGTGACGTTGGTGTTGACGACGCCGGAGGTGACCACGGGCACGGGACCGTCCCGTGCGTCCATCGCCGTGGCGCCGTACTCGACGTAGGGGTCATAGATCTTCAACTTCAGGGTCGCGTCCCCCAGCAGCGATATCAGCGGCGGTTGGGTGTCCGGCACGATGGCGGGCGGGGGCGGCGGTTCCGACTCGATGGACAGGTCCGGCGCCTGCACGGCAGCGGTAAGGAAAGGTTTGGCAAAGCGGGCCAGTTGGGCATGCATGTGCAAGATACAGCAGGCGAGAACTAGTTCAAGAAAGCGTAGGCACGACTCACGATGATTGCAGGCGGCGGTGACGGCGGTGGCGACGGCGAGAAGAGCAACGACTTGAGGCTCCGCAGTGGCGGCGGAGGAGGAGATGGAGGCGGTGGGCTGGGCGGCGACGGGCGCTGCACGATGCAGGGCACGTTAAGAGCGCCAGTCTCGCGTGCAAGTGAAGCAGGCAAACTGGTTCAGTCAGCACATGATATGCATGGTCGGCATCGCAGTGCGTACCGGCGGCGGTGGCGCAGGAGAGGGCGGTGACGGTGGTGACGGTGGCTTCGGGCTTGGGGGAATCTGTGTGCAACATTGGCATGTTACAAAGTTGCCTGCCTACACTCCTGGAGAGCAAACACTCTGAGCTCGCTAACACGCACCGGGGATGGAGGCTTTGGGCTCGGTGGCGCGGGTGCAGCCTGATCCGTGTAGAACGACGGCCGCAGGTTATTGGGATTGAGCACCGCGCTGGGCGCCCGCAGCAGGGCTGCCGCGTCGAACTGTGCCGTCAGCCCTTGCCGGCCCTCCGTCGACTGCCGGTATTCACCGCAGTCACTTGAGCCGTAGCGCCGCCCCGTGTTGGCGTCCAGCAGCGGCATGCACTTGGCGGTCAGGGACGCCAGCGCGGCGCCCCACGGGTCGCTGGTGAAGATGGCCGGGTCGCTGGACACCAGCGGCTCCAGCCGGCGCAGTTCGCAGATGTGGTAGGTCGGGTCGACGCGGACGTAGGCGCAGTAGGGCTGCGCGGTGCAGGCGTCCTTGCTGGATGTGGAGGTGCCGCACTTGAGGGCCGCAGACAGGAAGACATTGGAGACTGCGCAGGTGCCGAACACGTGTGCGGCGCTGGGCGAGCCAAAGAATTTGAGCGCCCACTCCTCGTGCGTGTCGCTGCCGTCCAGGCTCATCTGGCGCATGGGGCACACAGGAATACCGGTAGAACAGCGATTGCATGCTCGCCACAAAATTATAACCGGCCGCACCCCGAACACGCTCCCCTGCGCAAGCAAGCAAATGTGTGCTGCATGCGCCCAGGCATCTATTACGCACGCACGCCCCCCACACCAGCACAGACGCGCAACCACTCGATCGCCAATTTCCTCGTAACAGACCAGACGCCCGTACCAACCCGCGCAATCTACTCACGTCTGTCTGCTTGTAATACTGTGTGTACACCTGAGCCAGGCGATCCCGGTCGGTAGCCCATCTGGCTGTGCACAGGGTGGTGGGGGCAAGGGTGGCGGCGGCGCCGGCCGCCGGCCGGGTGGGGGGCCACGGCGTATCTGCAAAAGGTCATGTGGGCAAACAACAGCGTAAAGGCCACTGTTGTAAATGCGATAACGCCAGGGGTGGTACATACGTGTTCCTTCGGCCCCATGTTACATCACCTTTCGGGCCCCCTAGCTACCTTCCCGCCAATCCAACCAACTCACCCCCCTACACACAAACCGTGCCGTGCACCCCTTGAACCCCATGCGTTTTCTTCCAAAGTGGTATTGATGCACTCCTCTCAATAAGCACAATCGTAATGCCCCATCTCGCGGAGTGCTGTGCCGAACTCGCCTGGACCGAAATTAATCCCATGGCATCCCGACCGGCGGTGCCGTAGCGCACCCACCCACGACCGACCAGGGGAATGCATCAATAGCACAAGGCACGGCCTACCGTACTGACGCTTGATATCTTATCTCTAATAATTTAAGCTGGTTGCCGCGGGACAGGTTTAAGTATCAGAATTTTAATTGCGCGATTGGCCGTCAATTTCACAGGCGGGCGGGGGCCGGAAATCCTAACCATGCACATGACGTGTGATACCGCACACGCACATGTACTGCAGCACGTACGCGCATCCACCCCAACCCCCATGCAGTTCTGGACTTCTGACGTTGGGCAGTCACGGCTAACATCCTCGGTACCATATATCGCACCGCCAGCCTGCTGCACGCACAACCATACTGCCGCGCGCTCACTACTGCTGCGCCTCCATCCACCTCCTCCTCACCCTCCATCGCGGCTCGCACCAGCGCGCCTAGCGGCATGTCATCCTCGCTGTCGCTTCCACCGTCTAACTCCTCTTCCGCCCCCACAGCCATCTCAGAACCATCCGTCTCAAACAGCAGCTCCCAGCTGTTGGCTGGCCTCCGTCCGCGGCTTCCACCCACCACGTCGGCTCCCACCCCAGGCTCAGCCCAATCTTAGTCACCACCGCACTCTCCAGCTCCGACCCCTTAACCTCATTCTGGCTTCGCTTTGGCAAGATATGTATATGTTTACGTATATATGTTACGTTCGGCAAATGGGTTGTTACAGGACTTATGGTGTACACCATGTGCGTGGGCAACAGGGCAAGTGGCACGAACCCGCGCGCCTGGACATTTTCCCGATCGACATCCCGACATCCCGACATCCCGAGATGGGATGGGAATAAATTTATCGGGTCCATTTCCTCAGAAATAATTTATTTTGTCAATTTTGAATATCATAGCGTCAGTACGGTAATAGGCATGTGGTCCTTGTCGCGTGTCTTTCGGAGATTTCAGAGGTGCTCACGCAGCATGCAGTGGCATTGCAAAACAGGTCAGGCTAACATACGTAACATAGATAGAACACTGACCTTCCGGGGGCACGCACCCACCCACGGTCCCACCCACCCATACACCGGGTTGCTCCACGGGTGCACCCGCCACGCTAGCCGCAGCAGGCACACCAAACTCGGCTAGATGTATTTTTAGATTTTTCCGCCTGTACCGTATGTATGTTGTCTTCCCCACTTGCCCCGTAAGCTAGCTAGCACTCTCTCCGGACCGCCCACCACACAACAAGCAAGATAAACTCGATCACACATTCACACCTGTGAGGTAGCGCATCAGGCCCTGCAGGATGCTGATCATGTTATCCGCGTCGAACACTGCACCATATAAGAGGTTGTTGTAGGTGGCATTTCCGGTGGCATTGCCGGCGGCGGTGGTGTTGTAGGTGGTGGTGTTGAGCCACGGAGTGCTGGTGTTGAGCACGCGAAGATTTGCGCCGCCGCCCTGCTGTATGAGGTCCAGATATTCAGGAATTGGCTCTACGGCGGATCGGGTCGTCCACACGCAGTCGGGGGCAGCCATGCAGGCATCCGCATCGCCCAAAGGGCGGTCGGGTCCCGCCAGGTCGGTGCAGGTGAGCAGCTTGTCCAGGAGCGAGCCGAGGCACACCAGCGTGTTGCGCAGCAACTGCAGTTAGATAGGTGGATGGGGAGCGATTGGAGACGGTAGATAGATAGGGAGTGATGACTGCAGCATCGTAATGAGTGGCGAGTCATATATGCACTCTGGGAAGCAAGGGGGTGGATCCCCGGAAAAACAGGGGGTAGTTCCCCGGAACGGTCTTCCCCGTATGCATTTCAAAGAAAGTAGGAATCGGTACGGGGAAGTCCTTACGGGCGGGGAAGTTGTTACGGGCAAGTGAAGCCCTTTTACGGGAAAGTTCAGCACCTGAACGGGAAAGTCTTGGAAGCTCCTAACACACTGCACACCACCCAATGCTGCGTCATTCTCTCATCACCAAACCTCTCACTACATCTGCAGGCGCGATGGCCGCCGCTCGCCCTGCTTCGTGCGTGGCCTTCTGCCGCGCACTCCCTGCAGCCGCCTCCTTCCTCTCCGAACTAGGACCGCTCTCAAACTCCGCCTCCTCCTCGCTATCGGAACCAGAGCTAAAGTCCGGCTCCTCCTCATCAGCCGCTGGCTTCTTATTACCACGGCCAGGAGCCTTGGCGCGTTTGGTGGGTGGCTGGAACGAGCTTAATAATAATAATAATAATTACAACGCCGGCCCATAGGGCCTGGCATGGATTAACGTGGCAAGGTGACTAGGGCGAGAGGGCCCGCCCCCCTCACGCTGACGCCTCACCACAAAAGAGTCACAACCTCCGAAACTACAACCTCCAAGTCCTAGGCCGCTCTTCAAAGTCCACTACATCCAAGCCTGCACACCTAGCATATCGAGCCAGGGAAACGCCGCGTTATAGTAGTGGAGCACTGCCAGTTCGTGCAAACCGAGGAGCCATGGCGCTCCTCCTTGAGCCTTGGATCTTGAGCCTTGTCTTGAACCTCGGACCTCGCCACTAAATCGGACTTCTGCACCACGACCTTTCTAGGTTGCAGCGTAAGCCCGCAATTGCCACTAAGGGCAATTACCTATCATTCGTGGGATCACCAATCGGTTTCGCACCAATCTTTCGCCTTTTAAATAATTGGGCTTTTATCCGGATTCGTACCCGGGTCCCTTCTGCCGTAAGGACGAGACAATCGCTAACTGAGTTAGCGATCCTGTGATCTGGCACGAGCTTAGAACAGGCTGAGACAAGCTGAGACGTTGTGCCGTCGTTTGGTTGGTGTTCTCTTACTCAAATGGGATGGAGGGTAGGGGTATGCATGCAGGTGCGTAGGAGCGTGCAGGGGCGCCAAATGCATCGACGCACATTTGCGGGAACAGGCAGAGAGCCCTGGAGGAAGTCGATGGGACACGGTTGGCTCCCGTTGCCACGCCGAAGGCATTCCTGGGCCAGCACCCAAGCGATGACCCTATTTAATGGACATGTACAATGTTGCAAAGGGAAGAGCGAGTGAGAGACGTGCTGGGAACGTAGATACGTGGGACAGCGCGTTCCACAACGAACGGCGTGAACTTAATGCATCAGTCATGCATTCAGCAGCAGCAACCTCGCTCGCTCGCTCACTACTGCACCTACTTTGAGCCGTCAGCTGCCGGTGCAGGAAGCGTCGAGAAAAGGTAGTTAGCGTTCGCATAACATCCAGTCCCCGGCAGCCCCGCCGCATCAATGCTGCTGGAAGAATTGACAGCAACGCATGGCGACTGCTCCATGCTCTCCGCCAGCGCTGTATGGCACCAGCAACATGTAACTATGCACGAGAGCAGCACCAGGGATTGACTTGGCGCTCCAAGACGCGTTTGCCGACGCATTATTAGTATTGTATGGGCTGCGCGCGCGCGCAACAGCGGCTGCTAGCTGCACCTCCAGTGTACATGTATGTACGCTTACAATGAAAGCTGATTTTCTAGGACAAGTGTTTGTGCGTGCTTCGTTTTGTAGGTCCAGGCTCACGCACGCACAAGTTAGAAAACTTCCTTACTTTTGTATGTCGGCTCACTATACTTGTAATTATCTGGGCATTTTATGTTGATTGTTTATATGCCGTTTCCTCCCTGGGGTTCTGCCCGAAATTCCATATTCTTGCCACGGGTCCCATTTTGGCTACGGCCCTCCGCACGTTGGGACCACCTCGGGGCGGGATGCATGGAGCGAGACTGTCCACCTCAGCGTTGCTTGGGGGCATAATTTGACAGAGCCAGAGCCGCCCGACAACGCTAGCCGCTGCCTGAACGCTGAAGACCAAGGGTGCCAGACGCCCCCAAAACCCCCCTGAAGCCCCTGCTGGATCCGCCTCTACCACAACCACCACATCCAGAATTCAGGAAACCCCTACAGCTACGCACGCAGTACGTACCCTGGCTTGCCCCTCCCCCTGCTTTGTCCTGGAAACCCCGCATTACACACCACGCCATGCATGGCCAATCGGCACTGCATGTACTGCATGCAGAGAAGGAGCAGCAGGTGCGAGCAGGGGGGCAGGTGGAGGAGGGAAATGGCGAAATATATAGGAAGGGATTGTTGGGTGTTCGGGGGCTCGTTTCGGCGGTGGCGGCGAGGCGAAGGGGTCGCCGGAGTCAGACAAGTGAAGCCATACAGCGAAGCCGCTCACTTCCAAGCTGCGAATACATCAATCGTGCTGCTTTGTCGGGATTATAATTATCAAACTAGTGATTAGAATACATACAGGGTTACGCTACGCTCATCCGATTTGCGGCACTCGATGCAACCGCCAGCTGAGGGAAGCGGCAGCTGAGGGAAGCGGCAGCAGGCCAACCGTGTCGCGGGTATAATCCATCATTCAATTGTTAATGGGATTAGCCAGCACTCGGGGAAACCCGGCCGGGCGCGCGAATCCGGGTGTCGAACCTGGTCCGAACCTGCTGCTGATCCGAGGCGGGGGGGGGCGGTTTGCTTGGACGGCTTCCGCCGCCCCGGCCACCCACGCGCAGCCGGGGTAGCGTGTGTAGCACAAGTGCCCCGGGGGCTGTGCGGCGCACTTGCCCCGCCCCGCTGTGTCAAGCTACACTAGGTGGCATGCAAACACGGCACTCGGCCCGACATAACTAGCGGTGCCCTGACCACACGGTGGCCGGGCGCCCGGCAGCCCCTCCCGGCGCAGTGCCCATAGACGGGCCCAGCGCCTATGTGGCGGCCCCACAAATGCCCCAACCTGCTTAGACTAGGCTTGTGACCATAGACGCATGCCCTCTGCATACAGGCTGGGCAGGGCGCACATCGCTGGTTCGCGTGTGGGCATGTCGGCATGGTTGGCAGGACCGCATCTTGGAATGAGTCGGCCTACCCCCACTTAAAGGTATCTTATTTGCGGTCTTTTACATGAGCGTATATGCTGATGGGGATATGGAGGAACCGACGCCACGAAAGTGGCGACTTTTAGCCTGACCTTGCGTGGCTCGCGCCAGGGTCGGTCACGCTGGAAAGGCGACAACAATTCTTTGCACCAGCCCCGAGGCCATTTGACCCACACGCAACATAGATACGTATTATACATGTAATATGAAATACTCGCACAGGAAAGCAGCCGCATGGCGCAGGTGTGCCACGCCGTGCCGTCGCCGGCGACCCTCGCCTTGCCACCTCGGGGCCACCGGGACCCGCCCGGCCCCTCCGCCGCGTGCACAGTCGGCCCCTGGGCTCCCAGCTAGCTTGCAGTATGAGACCAGCAGCCGCCACTGCAGTCGCGCCCGGCAGGGCATAGCACGCAGGAGCCCAGGCCGCGGCGCCATGGTGGGGCCTTGAGCGCTGCCCAGCCCGGCGAGCAGACGCTCCTGTGCCATACATCGGCGCCCACAGGGGCCGTAAGGCTATGTCACAAGGCTGTGGTATACATAAGCGACAGAGGACAGCAAAAGGGGCGACATCAAGCCTGTATGATGTACACACGTCCCTCTGCGCACCTGACTTCCTCTCACCTGGCTGCATCACCGCCGCCGCCGCTCGGTGAAGCAGTCACGGCACCGGCGTGCGACCGGGCGCAGGCTGGCTGCCGGCGTCATACCGCAATACGGCAAACATATGTGAGATATTAGCTGCTACGCACCAGAGGGTCTAGGGCATGGTGGTTGTGGGCGTGCAGCAGGTGTGCATGCCTTGGTGGGCACGCGCTCGCTTGCCCGCTGCGACGCGGGGCAGCGTGTGTAGCACAAGTGCCCCGGGGGCTGTGCGGCGCACTTGCCCCGCCCCGCTGTGTCAAGCTACACTAGGTGGCATGCAAACACGGCACTCGGCCCGACATAACTAGCGGTGCCCTGACCACACGGTGGCCGGGCGCCCGGCAGCCCCTCCCGGCGCAGTGCCCATAGACGGGCCCAGCGCCTATGTGGCGGCCCCACAAATGCCCCAACCTGCTTAGACTAGGCTTGTGACCATAGACGCATGCCCTCTGCATACAGGCTGGGCAGGGCGCACATCGCTGGTTCGCGTGTGGGCATGTCGGCATGGTTGGCAGGACCGCATCTTGGAATGAGTCGGCCTACCCCCACTTAAAGGTATCTTATTTGCGGTCTTTTACATGAGCGTATATGCTGATGGGGATATGGAGGAACCGACGCCACGAAAGTGGCGACTTTTAGCCGGACCTTGCGTGGTTCGCGCCAGGGTCGGTCGCGCTGGAAAGGCGACAACAATTCTTTGCACCAGCCCCGAGGCCATTTGACCCACACGCAACATAGATACGTATTATACATGTAATATGAAATACTCGCACAGGAAAGCAGCCGCATGGCGCAGGTGTGCCACGCCGTGCCGTCGCCGGCGACCCTCGCCTTGCCACCTCGGGGCCACCGGGACCCGCCCGGCCCCTCCGCCGCGTGCACAGTCGGCCCCTGGGCTCCCAGCTAGCTTGCAGTATGAGACCAGCAGCCGCCACTGCAGTCGCGCCCGGCAGGGCATAGCACGCAGGAGCCCAGGCCGCGGCGCCATGGTGGGGCCCTGAGCGCTGCCCAGCCCGGCGAGCAGACGCTCCTGTGCCATACACCGGCGCCCACAGGGGCCGTAAGGCTATGTCACAAGGCTGTGGTATACATAAGCGACAGAGGACAGCAAAAGGGGCGACATCAAGCCTGTATGATGTACACACGTCCCTCTGCGCACCTGACTTCCTCTCACCTGGCTGCATCACCGCCGCCGCCGCTCGGTGAAGCAGTCACGGCACCGGCGTGCGACCGGGCGCAGGCTGGCTGCCGGCGTCATACCGCAATACGGCAAACATATGTGACATATCAGCTGCTACGCACCAGAGGGTCTAGGGCATGGTGGTTGTGGGCGTGCAGCAGGTGTGCATGCCTTGGTGGGCACGCGCTCGCTTGCCCGCTGCGACGCGGGGCAGCGTGTGTAGCACAAGTGCCCCGGGGGCTGTGCGGCGCACTTGCCCCGCCCCGCTGTGTCAAGCTACACTAGGTGGCATGCAAACACGGCACTCGGCCCGACATAACTAGCGGTGCCCTGACCACACGGTGGCCGGGCGCCCGGCAGCCCCTCCCGGCGCAGTGCCCATAGACGGGCCCAGCGCCTATGTGGCGGCCCCACAAATGCCCCAACCTGCTTAGACTAGGCTTGTGACCATAGACGCATGCCCTCTGCATACAGGCTGGGCAGGGCGCACATCGCTGGTTCGCGTGTGGGCATGTCGGCATGGTTGGCAGGACCGCATCTTGGAATGAGTCAGCCTACCCCCACTTAAAGGTATCTTATTTGCGGTCTTTTACATGAGCGTATATGCTGATGGGGATATGGAGGAACCGACGCCACGAAAGTGGCGACTTTTAGCCTGACCTTGCGTGGCTCGCGCCAGGGTCGGTCGCGCTGGAAAGGCGACAACAATTCTTTGCAGTAGCCCCGAGGCCATTTGACCCACACGCAACATAGATACGTATTATACATGTAATATGAAATACTCGCACAGGAAAGCAGCCGCATGGCGCAGGTGTGCCACGCCGTGCCGTCGCCGGCGACCCTCGCCTTGCCACCTCGGGGCCACCGGGACCCGCCCGGCCCCTCCGCCGCGTGCACAGTCGGCCCCTGGGCTCCCAGCTAGCTTGCAGTATGAGACCAGCAGCCGCCACTGCAGTCGCGCCCGGCAGGGCATAGCACGCAGGAGCCCAGGCCGCGGCGCCATGGTGGGGCCCTGAGCGCTGCCCAGCCCGGCGAGCAGACGCTCCTGTGCCATACATCGGCGCCCACAGGGGCCGTAAGGCTATGTCACAAGGCTGTGGTATACATAAGCGACAGAGGACAGCAAAAGGGGCGACATCAAGCCTGTATGATGTACACACGTCCCTCTGCGCACCTGACTTCCTCTCACCTGGCTGCATCACCGCCGCCGCCGCTCGGTGAAGCAGTCACGGCACCGGCGTGCGACCGGGCGCAGGCTGGCTGCCGGCGTCATACCGCAATACGGCAAACATATGTGACATATCAGCTGCTACGCACCAGAGGGTCTAGGGCATGGTGGTTGTGGGCGTGCAGCAGGTGTGCATGCCTTGGTGGGCACGCGCTCGCTTGCCCGCTGCGACGCGGGGCAGCGTGTGTAGCACAAGTGCCCCGGGGGCTGTGCGGCGCACTTGCCCCGCCCCGCTGTATCAAGCTACACTAGGTGGCATGCAAACACGGCACTCGGCCCGACATAACTAGCGGTGCCCTGACCACACGGTGGCCGGGCGCCCGGCAGCCCCTCCCGGCGCAGTGCCCATAGACGGGCCCAGCGCCTATGTGGCGGCCCCACAAATGCCCCAACCTGCTTAGACTAGGCTTGTGACCATAGACGCATGCCCTCTGCATACAGGCTGGGCAGGGCGCACATCGCTGGTTCGCGTGTGGGCATGTCGGCATGGTTGGCAGGACCGCATCTTGGAATGAGTCAGCCTACCCCCACTTAAAGGTATCTTATTTGCGGTCTTTTACATGAGCGTATATGCTGATGGGGATATGGAGGAACCGACGCCACGAAAGTGGCGACTTTTAGCCTGACCTTCCGTGGCTCGCGCCAGGGTCGGTCGCGCTGGAAAGGCGACAACAATTCTTTGCACCAGCCCCGAGGCCATTTGACCCACACGCAACATAGATACGTATTATACATGTAATATGAAATACTCGCACAGGAAAGCAGCCGCATGGCGCAGGTGTGCCACGCCGTGCCGTCGCCGGCGACCCTCGCCTTGCCACCTCGGGGCCACCGGGACCCGCCCGGCCCCTCCGCCGCGTGCACAGTCGGCCCCTGGGCTCCCAGCTAGCTTGCAGTATGATACCAGCAGCCGCCACTGCAGTCGCGCCCGGCAGGGCATAGCACGCAGGAGCCCAGGCCGCGGCGCCATGGTGGGGCCCTGAGCGCTGCCCAGCCCGGCGAGAAGACGCTCCTGTGCCATACATCGGCGCCCACAGGGGCCGTAAGGCTATGTCACAAGGCTGTGGTATACATAAGCGACAGAGGACAGCAAAAGGGGCGACATCAAGCCTGTATGATGTACATACGTCCCTCTGCGCACCTGACTTCCTCTCACCTGGCTGCATCACCGCCGCCGCCGCTCGGTGAAGCAGTCACGGCACCGGCGTGCGACCGGGCGCAGGCTGGCTGCCGGCGTCATACCGCAATACGGCAAACATATGTGACATATTAGCTGCTACGCACCAGAGGGTCTAGGGCATGGTGGTTGTGGGCGTGCAGCAGGTGTGCATGCCTTGGTGGGCACGCGCTCGCTTGCCCGCTGCGACGCGGGGCAGCGTGTGTAGCACAAGTGCCCCGGGGGCTGTGCGGCGCACTTGCCCCGCCCCGCTGTATCAAGCTACACTAGGTGGCATGCAAACACGGCACTCGGCCCGACATAACTAGCGGTGCCCTGACCACACGGTGGCCGGGCGCCCGGCAGCCCCTCCCGGCGCAGTGCCCATAGACGGGCCCAGCGCCTATGTGGCGGCCCCACAAATGCCCCAACCTGCTTAGACTAGGCTTGTGACCATAGACGCATGCCCTCTGCATACAGGCTGGGCAGGGCGCACATCGCTGGTTCGCGTGTGGGCATGTCGGCATGGTTGGCAGGACCGCATCTTGGAATGAGTCGGCCTACCCCCACTT
This sequence comes from Chlamydomonas reinhardtii, assembly GCF_000002595.2. NCBI lineage: Eukaryota > Viridiplantae > Chlorophyta > Chlorophyceae > Chlamydomonadales > Chlamydomonadaceae > Chlamydomonas > Chlamydomonas reinhardtii. The sequence continues at coordinate 3,846,928 of NC_057015.1, forward strand.
AAAGGTATCTTATTTGCGGTCTTTTACATGAGCGTATATGTTGATGGGGATATGGAGGAACCGACGCCACGAAAGTGGCGACTTTTAGCCTGACCTTCCGTGGCTCGCGCGAGGGTCGGTCGCGCTGGAAAGGCGACAACAATTCTTTGCACCAGCCCCGAGGCCATTTGACCCACACGCAACATAGATACGTATTATACATGTAATATGAAATACTCGCACAGGAAAGCAGCCGCATGGCGCAGGTGTGCCACGCCGTGCCGTCGCCGGCGACCCTCGCCTTGCCACCTCGGGGCCACCGGGACCCGCCCGGCCCCTCCGCCGCGTGCACAGTCGGCCCCTGGGCTCCCAGCTAGCTTGCAGTATGAGACCAGCAGCCGCCACTGCAGTCGCGCCCGGCAGGGCATAGCACGCAGGAGCCCAGGCCGCGGCGCCATGGTGGGGCCCTGAGCGCTGCCCAGCCCGGCGAGAAGACGCTCCTGTGCCATACATCGGCGCCCACAGGGGCCGTAAGGCTATGTCACAAGGCTGTGGTATACATAAGCGACAGAGGACAGCAAAAGGGGCGACATCAAGCCTGTATGATGTACACACGTCCCTCTGCGCACCTGACTTCCTCTCACCTGGCTGCATCACCGCCGCCGCCGCTCGGTGAAGCAGTCACGGCACCGGCGTGCGACCGGGCGCAGGCTGGCTGCCGGCGTCATACCGCAATACGGCAAACATATGTGACATATCAGCTGCTACGCACCAGAGGGTCTAGGGCATGGTGGTTGTGGGCGTGCAGCAGGTGTGCATGCCTTGGTGGGCACGCGCTCGCTTGCCCGCTGCGACGCGGGGCAGCGTGTGTAGCACAAGTGCCCCGGGGGCTGTGCGGCGCACTTGCCCCGCCCCGCTGTGTCAAGCTACACTAGGTGGCATGCAAACACGGCACTCGGCCCGACATAACTAGCGGTGCCCTGACCACACGGTGGCCGGGCGCCCGGCAGCCCCTCCCGGCGCAGTGCCCATAGACGGGCCCAGCGCCTATGTGGCGGCCCCACAAATGCCCCAACCTGCTTAGACTAGGCTTGTGACCATAGACGCATGCCCTCTGCATACAGGCTGGGCAGGGCGCACATCGCTGGTTCGCGTGTGGGCATGTCGGCATGGTTGGCAGGACCGCATCTTGGAATGAGTCAGCCTACCCCCACTTAAAGGTATCTTATTTGCGGTCTTTTACATGAGCGTATATGCTGATGGGGATATGGAGGAACCGACGCCACGAAAGTGGCGACTTTTAGCCTGACCTTCCGTGGCTCGCGCCAGGGTCGGTCGCGCTGGAAAGGCGACAACAATTCTTTGCAGTAGCCCCGAGGCCATTTGACCCACACGCAACATAGATACGTATTATACATGTAATATGAAATACTCGCACAGGAAAGCAGCCGCATGGCGCAGGTGTGCCACGCCGTGCCGTCGCCGGCGACCCTCGCCTTGCCACCTCGGGGCCACCGGGACCCGCCCGGCCCCTCCGCCGCGTGCACAGTCGGCCCCTGGGCTCCCAGCTAGCTTGCAGTATGAGACCAGCAGCCGCCACTGCAGTCGCGCCCGGCAGGGCATAGCACGCAGGAGCCCAGGCCGCGGCGCCATGGTGGGGCCCTGAGCGCTGCCCAGCCCGGCGAGAAGACGCTCCTGTGCCATACATCGGCGCCCACAGGGGCCGTAAGGCTATGTCACAAGGCTGTGGTATACATAAGCGACAGAGGACAGCAAAAGGGGCGACATCAAGCCTGTATGATGTACACACGTCCCTCTGCGCACCTGACTTCCTCTCACCTGGCTGCATCACCGCCGCCGCCGCTCGGTGAAGCAGTCACGGCACCGGCGTGCGACCGGGCGCAGGCTGGCTGCCGGCGTCATACCGCAATACGGCAAACATATGTGACATATTAGCTGCTACGCACCAGAGGGTCTAGGGCATGGTGGTTGTGGGCGTGCAGCAGGTGTGCATGCCTTGGTGGGCACGCGCTCGCTTGCCCGCTGCGACGCGGGGCAGCGTGTGTAGCACAAGTGCCCCGGGGGCTGTGCGGCGCACTTGCCCCGCCCCGCTGTATCAAGCTACACTAGGTGGCATGCAAACACGGCACTCGGCCCGACATAACTAGCGGTGCCCTGACCACACGGTGGCCGGGCGCCCGGCAGCCCCTCCCGGCGCAGTGCCCATAGACGGGCCCAGCGCCTATGTGGCGGCCCCACAAATGCCCCAACCTGCTTAGACTAGGCTTGTGACCATAGACGCATGCCCTCTGCATACAGGCTGGGCAGGGCGCACATCGCTGGTTCGCGTGTGGGCATGTCGGCATGGTTGGCAGGACCGCATCTTGGAATGAGTCGGCCTACCCCCACTTAAAGGTATCTTATTTGCGGTCTTTTACATGAGCGTATATGCTGATGGGGATATGGAGGAACCGACGCCACGAAAGTGGCGACTTTTAGCCTGACCTTCCGTGGCTCACACCAGGGTCGGTCGCGCTGGAAAGGCGACAACAATTCTTTGCACCAGCCCCGAGGCCATTTGACCCACACGCAACATAGATACGTATTATACATGTAATATGAAATACTCGCACAGGAAAGCAGCCGCATGGCGCAGGTGTGCCACGCCGTGCCGTCGCCGGCGACCCTCGCCTTGCCACCTCGGGGCCACCGGGACCCGCCCGGCCCCTCCGCCGCGTGCACAGTCGGCCCCTGGGCTCCCAGCTAGCTTGCAGTATGAGACCAGCAGCCGCCACTGCAGTCGCACCCGGCAGGGCATAGCACGCAGGAGCCCAGGCCGCGGCGCCATGGTGGGGCCCTGAGCGCTGCCCAGCCCGGCGAGCAGACGCTCCTGTGCCATACATCGGCGCCCACAGGGGCCGTAAGGCTATGTCACAAGGCTGTGGTATACATAAGCGACAGAGGACAGCAAAAGGGGTGACATCAAGCCTGTATGATGTACACACGTCCCTCTGCGCACCTGACTTCCTCTCACCTGGCTGCATTACCTTGCTGCCTCCCCGTTTCCAGTTCAAATTGAATGCAGGGGCTCTGCAGGTGCTGTAACGCCGCCAGTTCTTTGCTTCTTCGAAGCAGCAGGCAGCCAGCGTTGGTCAGCAGCACTTGATAACCCGCGGAAGCGTCATCAGTTCAAGTGCTAACCACCCGCAAGTCCCACACACAGCCAGCAGCTACCCATGGTATGCATACACAGAAGCCACCTTTGATGTTGTAGGGCCAAAGCCTGCATAGCGGCCCACCGCTACCTGCCGGTACAGCATGCCGCTGCCGTACCGGTAATCGCCCACACACATTCACATGTCAGTATGAGGACAACTGGACAAGTGTTCCCCGGTCACGGGAAAAGGGGCTGAGCCCCTCCATCCACAGTCTGAGGCCGAACAATCTCATCGCCCGGACATAGCCGGGGTCGGTTTCCACAGGCACATAGCCAAACCAGGTGCCTACCTAGCAGTCCGACAGCAGAGCCAACCGCAGCCAGACGCACAGTTGTCAACAGCCGCACTACTGGTCATGCCGCTACGCATGCCCTGCCAGCCCCACCGCGGACCGCTACCTAGACACCAGCCGGCTCCTCAGCCTGCGCGCTTGCGCCGCTTCTTGGGCGGCGCTGCGCTCTCCTCCTCCACGTGGCCTAAACCACATCCCGCAGGCCGCCGCGCTTCTCGCTAGCCTCCCAACCTCTGGTTGCCTGCTGCCGACCTTCCCAATGCTGCACCTTGTCAAGTAACACCCTGCGTTGAAGTCTGGGTGCTGCGCACATACAGCGAGTACTATGGCATCTATGGCATGACCTGCGCACGACCTACGCATACAACCTGCATACAACCGCACTGCATCCTGCACGAACTAATTAGCTTCCGCACTGCATACCACACTCTCGTATACCACACGGCCCCACCTCAACTCATAGTGCGTTTCCAAAATCAGCAACCAACACCAACGCAACGCATATGAGCCACACGCTGCTCCTTCTGACTCCTTGCCAGCTATCGGGCGCAGCCGGTTCCACTGTCAAGCAGACCATGGCGACTGACTGCAGGCAACTGACCCAGTGGTGGGACTGCACGCAGCAACCACCTGACACACACCCCGCACCAGACTTCAGAGGCTTGAGCCACTCCACATTCCCAACCCTCCCTATTACTGGTGTGTAAGTATATATTGTCTACCTACCAGCGGCTTGAGCCCTACATCCATCATCCGGGCTTGCTGTGTCGCACGTCACGCATGCGTTGGGCATTCGTGAACTCAGCACGCGACTGCCGCTTGTTGACCATCTACACAGCATGCACGCACACCTGCACCGCGCTCGGTGGCTCTGCGGCGTCTCCTTCCGTTGCATGCGCCTTTGCATATCCCTCTGCACCATGCACTTTAATATGTCGAGGCCGCTCAGCAGCCCTCGAGTGACTTCTGGGCGATCCGACGTACCCGCCTGCAGTGGGTAATGCACCACAACGAGTAGCAATAGCAGGTGATTATGTGAGTGTGCATTCGTCTGCATGGATGTATGCCGCAGGGGCAGGAAATGAGGCAACACCGCTGCCGCCAATGCCAGTCAAGCACGTGAGGAGTTCCGTGTTTTGATCACTCACTTCTTGTAGGCGGCGCGGTCGTTTAGGTAAAGCTGCGCCGCCTCGGGGTTGGCGGGCGAGGAGCAGTTGGGGTCTGTCAGCAGCGACTGGATGCTTGTGAGCAGTGTGGACACGTTGTGGCAGGGCGACCACTGGTCCTGCAGGGTGAGGCACACAGCAGCAGTTGCAGCGGGTGGCAGCAGCAGGCCGTAGGTCAGTCTTAGCATGGCGGCAGCAGCGCTGCGGGAGCCCAGGCAGCTGCCGGGGAGCACACACGGCCAACGCTGTCACACATGGACGCTGCACTGTGCTAGGTCACCAAGCAAATGCCCAGGCACCTGAAGCACGTCCATGCACAGCGAGCCGTCTTGGTACACATTCTGCAGAGAAGGCGAGGCGGGTGACGTGGCAAGGTGCATTTTGGGCAGCGCACAGAACAAACACCAAATGACAAGCATGGCTTAACAGTGCTGGCAACTGCTAAGCAGTTGCAGCCCGCAACTCACTGGGTGGAACATTTCGCTGCTGAAGCGAACCCTGGGCGGCTTGTCTGGATAGCGCTCTGCGCGGAAGCAGTAACAGCACGATGGCGAATGAATTACGCCGAATCAGTGCGTGGGTTGTAAGGCCAGGTATGGTAGGGTAGGAGAAAGGTAGTGCGCACAACGGACGGCAGGCTCACAAGCGCAGGCCAGCTCCCAAAAGGGCCAGCCGGTACCCCAGCCTCGAAACCCAATTCTGGGACACACCAGTAAACGTGAACCTGAGGGTGAAGATGCCGCCCTCCCATTCACTCTCATCCGGGCCAAAGATTGTAGCTTGCCAAACCATCAGGTTGCTCTCATCGAGCGGCGATGCTGAGCAGCCCTGCGACAAGGGAGCCACACTTCACCTCACAAGGCATACAACTGTCCGCACAATGTCCAGGTGCTTTGGGTTGCGGGCGGAAGATCGATCAGGGCCTGCCAGTGTGCGTGTCGGGGGTGGGTGGTGAGTGCGGAACGTGGGTGTGCAGTCTGCGCTTTGCTCTTTGGCCGACAGCGCATGCCATACTTCGCAGCACCTGGACATCACAGTATTTGCCATTTTAACATCCCAGCGGACAGAGCACTCCTGCGCACTAGCTCCGCGGCTTACGTGTCATGCGCACACTCCCGGAATGCGGTGTTCCGGACAGCCTATCTAGCTAAGCAATCCAAGATTGAGTTCCCGTGGGCCCAAAAGGGAAAAAGAGGCAATGCGCAGCCCTTCTTGAGACAGAGGAAGCCCAAGCGCCCATTCGCGTGAACTCGCCTCGGGGGGCTCCGATTTGATTGCTTTCAGGTCACTGAGCAGCCGAAGCATCGCAGCGGAAGCCGCCATCCTGCAGTGGCCTTGGAAGACAGGAACCACAGCAGAAATTGCACAAAAGGAGCAAGCCCTAGCCTAATAAGCGAATCAACGAGAAGGACTGTCGAAGCTACAAGATGGAGTGCGCTGTCCAGCCTATTATTTATATGCAGACACGAAGCGCAGGCTTGAGCATGGGCACCCGCGGACCCCGCTGGCGATGCGGGCGGCGGGGGAGGTGGAAGAGGACGCAGGCACACGCCCGGCGCAGCGCTGCGAGCGGCGGCAGCAGAGGTCAGCCTGTCAGGCGTTGCCACCGACCGCCGTCGGCTACCTGTAGGTGGTGTGTGGTGGGGTGCTCTGTGATGCCTTGCCGCCAGCAATGCCCAGGGCATTTCTGTAGCTGCAGCAGGTTCCGCCGTTCCGGTGCATGCACGGCGGCAGTGGCGCGGCAACCTGATTTGGCCGCACCACGAGACGAAAATCAGAGAGAAGCAAATGCCCAAAGGACACACATACCTAGCATGTCTACAGTGCCATACTGTTTATGGAGCTGTCCGTGGCGCTCTGTGCGTGGACGTGCGGCCAAATGATGCTGCTGCGTGTGTGCCAGCACCGCCATGTGCCTTCGGGGACCCTTACCCCATGCACATTCCCAAAAACCATATGCCCGGGGACCGACGCTTGTTAGCACGCACCTCAAGCATTTTTACATGCGCCCGCAGGCCCTTAACGTGCATCGCCGAAGTGTGCACGCGTCAGTACGTGGATGGGCGTTCCATCCAATTCAGTGATACTATAAAACACGCATAAGCAGGACAGCGGCAACTCACTCTTGATGCCGCCGACCCTGGCGCCCTAAAGAGGTCTTGCAGTTCGTGCGTGCGCATCCCCAATGGGTGCTCGAAATGCCACATCACATTTGCGCCCCGCCTAGTGCTGTTGAAGCTCCGTAACACAGGACACAGGGTATGGGCGTCAGCTGCACCCTACGGGACCTCGCCAACCTGCCTAAACCCTGTCCCATCACCCACACAGTGAGAACAACCCACCATCACACACACACCAGCTACGCCTTCCATTTACAAGGCGCCTGCTGCAGTTGATTCCAATCACCTTGCTGCCTTCTCTGAACTGCAACCAAGCCAACGTTGCCTGCGCTACGGTATACTCAGTTGCGCCAGCGCTGTCCGCGCGGCCATCCTGCCTGAGAGGCCTGCTGCTGCTGCTGCTGCTGTTGCTGCGTTGTGCCTTGCTGCGCTTGCTGTCCCACCTGCTGGCTACCCGGTACTCCACCAGCGCCTGGAGGGCCGAACGGGCCCCAGCCGCCGGCGCCGCGCATGGCCGGCGGCATGCCGCCTCCGCCGCCCTGCATCATCCCAGCCACCGACCAATTCACTGCGTCCCCGCTGTACAGGCCCATGCCGTAGCCGCGCATCGCGCCCGCTGGGCCCATGCCGCCCGGCAGCCCGCCCATGCCGCCCGGCCCAATCCCGCCGTGCGGGCCGTTGCCCAACATGCCGTTCGCCGCAGCCATCGCCGCAACTGCCGCCGGGTTCATGGCACCCGGCTTGCCCGGCCCCATACCGCCAATCCAAGCGGCAGCGCCGTCGCCAGAGAAAGCACCGCCTGGGCCCATGGGGCCGCCCATGTGCATCATGCCCGGCCCGCTACCCATGTGCAGCTGTTGCTGCTGCTGGCCCTGGCCCTGGCCGGGCTGGCCGCCATTGCCCTTGCTCCGCAGGCTGGCGGGGTAGAAGGGCGCGGCGGTAGCTGCGAGGCCCGAGTTCGCCGGCGTGGAGGGCGCGGGGTCGGCGTCGAGGCTGCTGGGCAGCAGCGAGCTGGGCAAAGCCGCCACCAGCGAGTCCATGTCCAGGTTGTCGCGGTGGCCGCCGCCGCCGCCGCCGTTACCGCCGTTCCCGCTTGAGCCCCAGTCGGCCGCGCCACCCGTGCTGCCATGGCGCGGCGACGAGGCGCCGGGGCCGCCGGGGCGGCTGCCAGCGTTGGCCGCCGAGCCGCCGGGTCCACCGGCCGCAGGAAGGCCCGCCGTGCCCCAGGTGTTGGGGCCGGCGCCGATGCCGCTCAGGCCCAGACCCAAGCCCAACATGCCGTTGCCTCCCAGCTGCTCGCCGCCCTGTTGCCGCCAGATACCGCTGCTGAATGCCGCCGCTGCTGCTGACGACAGGCCGGGCAGCCCCTCACCCGCACCCGCGCCACCGGGCATCGGAACTGGCGGGATGCCGCCGTTCGCAAGGTGAGGCATGCCACTGGCACCTCCCACGCCAGCACCTGGGCGTGCCGGCGAGGCGCTAATAGACGAGTTGCCCGCGGCGGGGGAGCCGTCCGCACCGGCGCCACCCATGCCGAAGGCATTGCCGTACATGGACGCTGGCGGGCCCGGCGGCGGCGCCGGAGGAAGCATCGGGCGCTGCGGGCTGCTGCTGACCGACGCGGCAACACTGGCGGTGCTGCTGCCGGCAGCCGCGCCGCCGCCGCCAGGGCCGGGTGCGATGGAATTGCCTGGTGAGGCGCGCGCGGCGCCGCCGGTGCCGCCTGCCGCACTGGACGAGCCGGGTCGGCCTCCAGAGCTTCCGCTGCCTGTTGCAGCGCTGGGGCTGGGGCTTGCGCCGTCCTGATCGAGGATGGACATGATGGACATGATGTGCGTGTCCGCCTCAGCCGCGGACGCCGCAGCTGTGGAGCCGTGCGCCGCCACGGACGCCTGCATCGCCGCCAGCAAGGGGTCGGGGCCGGCGCCGTTACCGCCGCCAGGCGCCATCGCCGCGTGCCCCGCGTGCAGGTGCGTGCCTTGCGGTGGAACGCTGCCGGCGCCGGCGCCCGGCGCTGGTGCCTGACCTGCCGCCTGGCCTGCGCCGCCGTTGGGCGCCATGCCAGGCACGGGCAGGCCGGCTGCCGCCGCGGCGGCGAGGGCCGCCGCTGGGTTCATGGCCGTGTTGGGCGACACGGGCGGCGGCGTCTTGGCCTCCATGGCTGACAGCGCCCGCAGCAGGGGGTTCTCTGCGAAGGGATCGAACATGGCCGAGCCGTTGCCGGGCATCCCGCCGGGCATGCCCGGAAGCCCGCCGGCGCCGCCCAGCTGGCGAGGCGTGGGCTGGAACAGCGGCGCCTGGGCATGGGCTTGCGCCTGGGCCTGGGCCTGCTGCAGCGCCTGGGCTTGCAGCTGCGCCTGGATCTGCTGCCGCAGCGCCGCGTGCTGCACCGCGGCCGCCTGCTGCCGCAGCTGCGCGTGCAGGTGCTCCGAGGGAAGCACCTGCCCCTGCTGCTGCTGGAGGTCGCTGGGTGCAGGCGCAGGCGTGCCTTGAGCCACGGCAGCGGCCGCCGCGACGGCGGCGGCAGTCGCTGCCGGCACCTGTGCCAGGACCATCAGGCGCGCCTGCGCCTCGGCGTAGGCCTGGACGTGCGCCTGCGCCTGCGCCTGGGCCTGCGCCTGAGCTTGCGCTTGCATCTGATGAGCAGCATGCGCCTGCATTTGCTGAGCGGCGTGGGCCTGCATCTGCTGCGCCTGCAACTGCTGGGCTTGGGCGGCAGTGAAGCCCTGGGGAGGCGCCATTTGGTGCGGCTGTGGCATTCCCTGTGCCTGCGGCTGCATGCCCATCTGCTGCTGCGCCTGCGGCTGCATGCTCGGATGCATGTGCTGCTGCTGCTGTGCCTGGGGCGGTAGTCCATGCGGCATGTTGAGCGGCAGATGCATGCCAGGCTGCTGCTGGAGGTGCTGCGGCTGCTGCTGTGAGTGCGCCTGCGAGGCGCGATGGTGTTGAGCCGTTGGCGCGCCGGTAGCGGAGAGGGGAGGGAACTCGGAGCCGGGGCTCAGCGGCCCAGCACCCGCGGGGCCGGCGGCAGCCGATTCCTGAGGGCCAGGAGCGCCGTGCGCCATGTGCTGCTGCCCAGCGGAATCCTGGGTGCTGTGCTGCCCAGCCTGGCTCGCTTGTTGCTGGGCGGCGCGACGAGCGGCGTTGCCGCCCGCAGCTGCCTGAGCAGGGGCACCCTTGCTTGGGCTGCCACGCTGGGCAGCGGTGCCCTTGCCGCCGTTACCGTTGCCGCCCCCGTTACCGCCGCTGATGCCCGCCGTTGCCGCGGCGACCGCCGCCGCAGCATCGCCTACAACAGCACCAGCTGCCGCCGCCCCTGGCACCTGGGCGGCTTGCTTGCCAGCCCCGGCCTTGGCAGACGACGGAGCCGATGCAGGGCCGCTGATGACAGCCGTGGCTGCGACAGCCTTGACAGGCGGCACGCGGCCGCCATTAGCCAGAGGAGGCGAGGCAGAAGCCGAAGCGGGCACAGCAGCGGGTGCCTCGGGGCTGGCATGTGGCTGAGCCGCGTTGGCAGCACCCTTGCCGCGTTGGCCAGCGGAGGCTGTACTCCGCTTGTTGCCGGCCGCCGGCGCCGGCTGCTGCTGAGCCGCTGCGTCGGCTGCGCCCTGGCGCTTGCCCTGAGCAGCATTGGCCTTAGCTACCGGCTGCGGCGCAGCGTTAGCTTTGGCACCCGACTGTTGCTGTTGCTGCTGCGCCGCGGCCGCTGCCTGTGCCTGGGCGGTCGCGGCGGCGCGCTCCTTTGCCTCCCGCTCCCGCGCCTCCCGTGCCTCGCGCTCGCGCTGCTCACGTAGCTGCTGCTCCCGCAGACTGACCTCCTGGGCGGCCCGGATGGCCTCCGCCTCGCGCTGCATCTCCAGCTCCTCCAGCTCGCGCCGGCGACGCTCCAGCTCCGCCTCGATGGCGGCCTCTCGTGCACGCCGCGCCGCCGCCACGCGCTCCTTGTCCTCCTCCTCTGCACGCTTGCGGGCCTCTTCTTCTGCCTGCTTTGCCTGTGGCACAAACAAACAGCAAGGTAGCAATTTGACGATGACTTGGTGCCAGTGTGAGAAAGCGAAACCTAAGCAGGCACGGCCGGCGCAGCCCTTGCAAGCCTGAGGTGTACGACACGGTGGGCAGCAACATACAGCAACAGGAACATGTCCTCACCAGCTCGCGCTCGCGCTCCTTCTGTTTCTTGAGGTCGGCGGCGGTGGCCTTTATTGCGGCCTTCTTGTTGGCAGTCGCCTTCTTGCCCGCGCCCGCGTCCCGGGCTGCCCCCGCGTCCCTGCCGTCCTTGCCCGTCGCCGTCGCCTTGCGCCGCTCCTCCTCCTCCTCCAGCTCCTTCAGCAGCGTTAGGCTGGCGGCCTCGCGCGCGGCGTGCGCCGCCGCCTCCACGCGGCGACGCGCCACCTCCAGCGCCGCAGACCCGATCTCGTAGCCCAGGTCGACGGCGGCGACGTCGCGCAGGCGGGCGCGCAGGCGTTCCAGCTCGCAGCAGTAGGCGCGGATAGACTCCTCGTACTCCTCGCTCAGCTGCTTGGCCCAGTGCGTGGCGCGAATGAAGAGGTCGTAGTGGTGCGTGGACTGGCGCGGCGAGTACTGCGCCTGAAACATCTTGACGGCCTCGCTCACCCACAGCACGCGGTACATGAGGCACTCCAGGCGCGTGGTGCGCCACTCCATGTCCGCGGCGGCGGCGGCCGCCACGCCGGCGGCGGTGACGCCGGCAGCGCCCACGGCGGCGACTGCATCGCCGGCGGCGCCGTGCCGCGCCGCAGCGGTGCCGGCGGCGGTGTCATCGTCTGCGTCGGGGGCGGCGGGAGGGAGCATGGCGCGGCCGCTAGATGCAGCAGCAGCGGCGGCGGCGGCGGCGGCTGCCACGACGGCTGCCTGGGGCGGCGGCGGTGGCGGCGCGAAGGGCACGTCCAGGGTGGCGCACACATCCAGCAGGGAGGCGCGGCGGGCGCTGGTCTGGCGGATGGCGTCGCGCACGTGCGTCAGCTCGCGCTCAGCCTCCTCTTGCCTGTTCACACACAATATACGAATGACACAGCGTTAAGAGGTCAGTTGGGTGCATTGCCGAGATCCAAGCTTTTGGCCGGGTGCGCTTTCCTATACCGTATCCCAGCGACGACAGGCGTGCGAAGGCTGAGCACTCACTTGTCGGCCCACTTGGTCTTGCTGGCCTCGTCCGCGGCAATGCTGTCCGACAGCGAGGCCAGGCGCGCCGCCAGTTCACGCAGCTGCTCGCGGTGCTCGGCCTCCTTGGTGGCCTTGTCCAGCAGGTCCTTCTTGCGGTGGCTAGCAGGGCCCTCAGCCTGTGAAGGGATTGAGGAAAGTGTATGGTTTAGGTTAGGCATACTTGATGGGGCAGGGAAATAGGCAGCCAATATTTTTATTCAGTCCCAGTCATGCATCATGGCAGCAGCGTAAACCAGCCGCGTCCTGCCGCACACACCTGCACGCGTTGGTACTCGGCCTCCGCCTCGCGGTGCTCCGCACGGTGGCGTTTGAGGCTCTCCTCCGCCACGCCGCGCTCGCGCGCCGCCTCCTCCGCCTCCGCCGCCACCATGACCTCCACCAGCGCCAGAACGGATAGCTCACGCTCCAGCAGTGCTGCCGCGTAGCGCTGGCTGGGCTCCTGCGCCAGGGCCGGGTGGCGGCGAACCACCTCCACAGCGCGCTCGCACAGGTACAGCAGTGGGCCGGACGGGCCGCCGGCGCCGCCGGCAGTGACAGCAGCCATGACTGCCGCCGTTGCGCCACCAGGTGCGACTCCCAGCGCGGAGCCGTCGCCCTGCTGGGCACCCTCTGTCGAGGTGGTGGGCGTGCCAGGCTGCTCCGGCGCGCCGTTGGCGGGGGGTGGCGGCATCGCCGCCGCCTCATCGCCGGCGGGCCCGTCAGCCGCCGCCGCAGGTGGAGCTGGCAGCTGCTGCTGCGCCGCCTGCTGCTGCAGGAGCTGCTGCTGTTGCTGGCCCTGGCAGTAGCCGGACAGCACGGCGTCTAGGAACTCGGTGGCCTGCTCCAGCGTGGCGTGCCCGCCCGCCTCCTCCAGCCGCTTCACGACCGCGAAGTGGCCGCGCGCGGCGCGTCGTAGCGCCTCCAGCCGCGAGCGCTTGTCGGTCACAGCCTGCAGGCTGCGCCACACCGCCGCCACCTCATCGTACAGCTCCAGGATGGCCACGTCGCGCTCACGGCCGCCGCGCAGCTCACGCTGCCGCGCGCAGAACTCCTCTGCCTGCACGTTAATGATGTTGCCGTACAGCCAGCGCAGCACGCGCATCTCATCGGCCGAGCCAGGGGCCGCCAGCTGCGCGAGCTGCTGGGCCTGGTTGGGGTTGGCGGGGGGGCCCTCCAGGCGTAGGTGCTGCAGCCACCAGTCGGCCACCTGCAGGTAGGGCTCGTCCTCGCGGGGGCCGGACAGCTCCTCCGCCGCCACCGTGTCGTCGCCGTTAGCGGCGGCCAGCGCCAGTGCGCTCGCGGCACCGGCGCTGCCGACAGCCGAGCCACCGGCGGTGCCATTGGCGGTGCGGGCGGTCGGCGACAGCTGTCGCGCAGCGCCGCCGGACTGCTGCTGGGCGTTCCGCCCACCGCGGGAGCCCTGGCCCTGCTGACCCTGCTGCCCGCCTCGGCCGCTACGGTCCTTGCCGGCACCCGGTGCGGGCAGCGGCAGCGCGGCAGCGCCGGCCTCCAGCTGGCCCTGGCCAGCGGCGTCATCGCTCTCGGCGCCGCCGCCCCACATCTGCGTGATGAGGCGGTCGAAGCCCAGCTCCACGTCGCCCGACACGACGAACAGCGACACGCAGGGGCCGTCCTCCTCCTCGTCCTCCTCCTCGTCTTCCTCCGGCCCCAGACTCACGCCGTCGTCCTCGTCCGACAGGCCGCCCTCGTCGCAGCGTGCGTCTACCTCCTCCTCCGTCACATCGTCGCCCTCGTCCGCCAGCGAGCCCCCGCCCAGGCTGCGCTCGCCGTCGCACAGAAGGCCGGAGCCGTCAGCGGCGGCGGCGGCGTTGCGGCCGCCGCGCGCGTTGGCGAGGCCGTGCATGCCGGCACCTCCCGCGTGGCGTAGTTGCTGTAGCTGGCGCGCATGCTGCTGCGCCGCTGCGCGCTGCGCGCTGTGGCTGTCGTACTGCGGGTGCTGCGCCTGGGCCTGAGGGCCACGCAGCTGCTGCGCTTGCTGCCGGCCGTGGTGGTCACCGGGCGCCTCGGGGCCGCCGAGAGGGAAGTCGAGGCCGCCGTCGCCGGCAGAGGCCATCTCCTCCTCTGACACCTCCTCTGCGCTGCCGTCATCGTCGGTGCGGCGCAAGTTCAGCGCGTGGCTGCCGCCGACGGCGTACGCGCCGCCGCCGTGGGGTGGCAGCGGCGGCGTGCCAGGAGCGGCGCCGGCCTGGTGGGGCAGCGGCACGCCAGCCTGGCCCATCCCGCTGCCAGCCGGCGGCGCCGCCCGGCGGCTGGTGTAGCGCAGCCGGCGGCGAGCACGTGGCATGCCTGCGGCCGTGTGGTTGGACGCGGCAGCAGCCATGGCGGCCTCCGCGGCTGCGGCTGCCGCCTCGCGTGCCGCCGCCCGCTCCAAGCGGAACTCGTCACTATCGCTGATTTCGCTGCCGCTGGCGCTGTCGTCCCCGAACGCGCCGCCGTCGAGCGCCAGGCCGTCCTCCTCATCACTGCCCGCCGCGATGTCGCGCGCCGCCGCCTCCGCGCCGCTGACCGCCTCCTCGTGCTGTCGCACCGCATATGCCGCCACCATCTGCAGGTCCGCCAGCGGAAGCAGCCCCAGCACAACGGCCAACGCCTGCGGCCGCTGGAACACGATGGACGGCTGCGCCAGGAAATCCAGCAGCATGGCACGCGGGCCAGGCGGGCAGGCCGCCAGCGCGGCATCGTCGGCGGCCGCGCCGGCACCCAGCTTCCGGTACACGAACTGCGTGATAGAGCCGAGCGACATGTCGCCAAGGTCGCGGTCGGTGAGGTAGATCTCGCGCAGCCGCGCCATCAGCTCCGCGACCATGCCGTTCATCACGCCCGCGCCCAGCCCGCCAGCAATGGCGGCGCCTGCGGGCGGCGGCGGCAGCACAATGTCTGCTGAGTCCGAGCCGTTGTCGTCATCAAGCTCATCCTGCCCACTTGCTTCGTGCCGCTGCCCGCCGCTGCCCGCCCCGCCCTTGCCTGTGGACTCGTCCGCCTGGCCGGGCGCGCCTCCTGGCCCGGGCCCTTGTGCCGGCGGCTGCGCCTGCTGCTGGCCCTTGCCCGACCACCCCGACATGAGGCGCGACGGCCACCAGGACCGCCACGTGGCGTTGCCGCTGCCGCCGCCCTCGCTGCCGTCATCGCCTTCCCCCGCGCCGCCTGGTTGCGGTCCGTTCGGCGGCTCGCTCAGGCTGCGGCTGTGCAGCTGTGAGTCGGCTCCCACCACGTCGTCCCCGCTGTCCGCCCCGTCGCCGCTGCCTGAATTGGCGCCGCGCCGCCTCCCAGCCGCGCTGGCAGCCGCCCCTGACGGATGGCTGCCCGGGGTGTGGGCGCGAGGGTCCGGCATCGCGCTGGACATGGGCGCCGAGATAGAGGACGCCGGCAGCGGCGCCAGCCACTCGTCCGACGCCTCTCCGAAGGTGAGCATGGCCTGAGCAGACGTAGCCTCCAACCTGTTCCGACGAAATAATACAGAGCAGCGTCACGCTCAGATTCGAATTGCGCATAAATAGTAGTAGCGCTTCCATACATGTCCGATATACGCAAATCAATTTCAGGACATGTCAACGCTCACCCGTGGCCATGGTGCGGGCAGTCAGGATGGTGCCGGCACGCCGCCGAGTGTACGTGCCCCGACCCCGCAGCGCCCCGCTGCCCCGCCTGGTAGTACTGCTGCGCGTGCGCGCCCGGCTGCTGCTGCTGCTGGGCATGCTGCTGGGGCTGCTGCGGATGCTGTTGCAGCGCGTGGCGGTGCGAGCGCTCGCTGAGGGAGCTGAACGAGTCCCGGGTGCTCATGAAGTCGTCGTGCGACCAGGCGCGGCCGCCCGCCGACGGCCGCATGAACACCTTCTCAAACGCCTCCGGCGAGCTGCGGGCCGAGGTTATGCGACATGAGTACGGCAAGATACATGACACGCCGCTTGGCCTGGAGCTTCAAGACATGTGTCCCAGGGATTGCTAGCAGCCCTCCCGCTCCCGCCCTCAGTCCCCCCTGACCGCTCTCACTTGGCGCTGTTGGCGTCCGCGCCGTAGCAGCGAAAGCACAGGTTGTAGCCGGGCGTGCGCGTGCTGGTGTAGTACATGCCCACCACGTCCTGCTGGCACTTGTAGCAGCACACGTACTTGTTGTCCTGCACAGCCAGCCCCTCGTGCACCAGCTCCACGTGCCCCAGGAAGTCGCGGCTGCTGTGGAATTTCTGCTCGCACACCGGGCACAGCCAGTAGCAGGCGGCGCGGTTGCCCTGCTCGCGCAGCAGCACCAGCCCCTCAATCAGCTCGTCCACCGCGTCGTTGCCCTGGTCGCGCCGCACGCCTGCAAGAATTCGGCATGAATGGGGCGGGTCACGCCCTCGGGTGCAGCACTCACAACAGCGTACGGCAATCCCCACCAACGCGTGTAACCGAAGCCGACCCGCATCTGGTCCTCACCCCTGCCACCCCAGCACCCCCTGCTCACTCTTCAGCAGTGCCGCCATGGGCACCTTGAGCAGCGCGGCCCGCTGCTCGGGCGTGGTGGAGCGCCAGAACGTCTCCACGTCCATGTACCGCTCGTAGCGGCTGCGCTCCTTGCGAGGCCCGCGCGCCGTGTCACCGCCCTTGGCCTTGTTCTTGGCCTTGCCGCCTGCCCGCCGCGCCGCCCCTGTTGCGTTTGCCGCGCCGGTGCTGGCGCTGCCAGCCGCACCGCCGCCGTCCCGCACCTCGTCCCATTCCTGCTCCGCCGACAAGCAAGGTGCGAGATTCTGCTGCGCGGGCGGCGGCGGGGGTGGCGCCAACTGCTGCTGCGGCTGAGGTGGCTGGGGGACGATGGCCCCGGCGTTGGCCACCTGCCGTCCCGAAGGAGGAGGCGGCGGCAGCTCGTGCGCCTGTGCCGCAGCGCGCATCTGCTGCTGGGCGTGTGCCTGCTGCTGCTGCTGTTGCTGCTGCTGAAGCAGCAACTGCTGCTGCTGCTGCTGCTGCTGCTGCTGTTGTTGCATAAGCGCCACGGGCTGCTGCTGCTGCTGCTGCTGCTGCTGCTGCATGGCGGGCTTCACCTGCTGCGCAGGCGCCTGCATGTACGCCTGCTGCTGAGCCTGAGGCTGGTGTGGCTGCTGTTGGGGCGGCGCCTGCTGCTGCATCGCTACCGGAAGAAGCGGTACAGCCGCGGGCATTCCCTGTGGCGGCGGTGGGAGCGCCCCCAGGGGCCCCTCCTCTCCAGGCCGGCTCCCTGGCCGCAGCATGCGCAGCAGCTCCGTCACCGCCGCCTGCGTCTCAAACTTGTGCTGCAGGTCGTCCACGCTGCCTTTGCTCAGCAGCAGCTGGCTGGCCCACAGCTGCAGGTCCTGCTGGTGCGGTCTGCATGGATTGCAGGCGAGGGCGCGATCAGCATATAGATGCGCCATATTGCCACACCCCTTCGCCGCCGTCGGCAGGAGCCGTCCCACAGACACCCATAAATAGTCGCGGCCTTTCACCCGCATTGTCACTTCCTCGGATGCCCCTTGCGTTAAGCAGCGGTGCAGCTGGATGACACCGCTCTGCACACCTGAGGATGTGCTGCAGCAGGCGCACAATGCCGTCCACGGGAATGTGGGTGCTGTCCAGCAGCGTGTGGCAGCTCTCCAGCACCTGGTGCATGCACGCCAGCACGCTCCGCTTCTCCGCGACGATGCGCTGCCAGTTGTCCTGCTTTACCCACTCCACGATGTTGTCCTGCACCCTCTGCGAGCCGGAAACACGACGGGCACAAGAAATGTTGGGGAAGGCTTGCACCCGACGCATCAGCAGGACACGACTACGCTGGCTTCCGTGACCGTGATCACGCCTGCATCGCCCCACAACGACCTCCCAATGCCTTTGTAAGTTCCATGAAGACTCAAATGCCCGCCGTGCTTGGTAAGGTGCAAGCCTCTCGGCTTGCGGGCGGGCCGGGCGCCCTGGCACGCTCCCGTGCAAGGACAGACCCCGCCCCGACACTTGCGCGGGCGCGGACGCTCACCAGGCAGCACGGATCACATGTACGCGCGTGTGCATCCGAGATCGTGATAACTGGCTCGACTAGCAGCGGCGAGCTGCACTCCAGGGTCCTGACGCAGTGTGCAATTGCGTCGCGGAACTCCCGTTTTATCGCCTCGCAACGCGCCTCCGGCTGCAGCTGGTACCATGCAACCTCGCTGGACACAGTTATGCCCGAAGCAACACTGCTGCCCTCAACAGCTGCTGGTTGCGAGCGCTCCGCTGGCTGCGGCGGCTGTTCCTGGCCCACAGCAAGGCCTCCCTGCAGCGCCGACTCCTCCACAAGCAGATTTACAAGCAAAGTTGCGCGAAGGGCCGCTGAGCTGAGCGAACCCGGCGCGAGCTCGCTTGCCTGTCGGTAAGATGGCCATGCAAGCCCCAGACATACGTCAGAAATCCCGCATTAGGCATTAGAGCACCATATACATGAGCATTTCTTACGTCATCACATTATAAACTTACTTGCTTCGCCTCAAGCAGCGCGCTGTGCAGCAGCGCCAAACGTCTGGTGCCCGCTGCGCCCTGTTGGTCTGCCTCTACGCGTGCACTCTCATGATACAGCAGCCGTGCCTGCAAAATCGTAGAGCGTCTGGTGTTGAGGCCACATGGAATCCTAGAGAAACAGTCCCGGCCACCGCAAGTCCCCCGCTTTTTCTCGTTTATAGTAAAAAGGCTTTATCTAACAGAATCAGCAACCTGAGGACCCAAGCTAGTCGATATCGTCGGACCCGCGAAGGTTGGCGGCCTTCAACCCCCAGCCAAAGCCCAAAGGAACGCCGCGCACCAAGTATCGGTGGGGCAGAAAGCTGTTTGGATGTTCTTGGGCGAGGCGCTGGAGGCTCTTTTTGGCTTCCTTCGGCTTTCCCCGGCAGAACACCTTCAGGACGCTGCCGCACTGCGTTGCAATATGGAAGAAGGCCGGAGCCAAAGTGCTGTCTGTGCTCTGCTGCGACATGTGTCCAATACGTCCGTCTCAGTCTAGAAATAAACGCTACGCTGGGGCCATCCTACGTTCGGGGCTAACCGGCCCCGCGCTAAGCTATACAAGGGTGTGGGTAGGTAAGTGTTTGACGCTGCTATGATTGTATGTGTGCGAACGGTGGGAGCACTGCAGTTTTAGGTGATAATGTGTGCCCATCCCACCACCACCATCTACCGCGCCACCACCCGTCCACCGCCACCACCACCACCACCACCACCACCACCACCACCACCACCACCACCAC
The DNA here is from genome assembly GCF_000002595.2 of Chlamydomonas reinhardtii. Lineage (NCBI taxonomy): Eukaryota > Viridiplantae > Chlorophyta > Chlorophyceae > Chlamydomonadales > Chlamydomonadaceae > Chlamydomonas > Chlamydomonas reinhardtii. The sequence goes on from NC_057015.1 coordinate 3,866,089, forward strand.
CACCACCACCACCACCACCACCACCACCGCCACCGCCACCGCCACCACTGCCACCACCAACGCTACCGCCACCGCCATCGCCACCACGTTGACTTGCTGGCAGGCTGGTAGCTTGCTGACGCGCGTTCCTCACGCTTCGGGCGCCCTGCCAGGTGATAGCCATGCACACACGCACACACACACACACACACACACACACACACACACACACACACACACACACACACACACACACACACACACACACACACACACACACACACACACACACACACACACACACACACACACACACACACACACAGTCACACACACAGTCAGTCACACACGCACACACACACACACACACACACACGTCCGTAAACCGTCCCTTTGCTGCATCGCATACACTGGGCGGGCTTTCGTTTCGTTTTTTAACACACACACACACACACACACACACACACACGTCCGTAAACCGTCGCTTTGCTGCATCGCATACACTGTCTTTGCGCAACGTCTTCCTTGTGCTCTTTAACACACACACACCGCAACGCACAGCTCGTGAAGCAGACGCCCAGCGCACCTGCAGGCAGGCAACCAGCGCCCACGGATGAGGGAACCGCAGAGAATATGCAAAAAGAGCTCAGCAAAACAGTGGCCGGGAGACAGTGTGACCGGCAGGGGCACAAACAGGGCGCAGCAAGGCAGGTGGGTAGCCTGAATTGTACGGCTGAGTGGGGTGCGAGTCGATCAGTCGAATGCGAGTGTGAGACCGAAGCTACCGGAGTGAGGAAGCGCCGCGGTGTGGATTAGGGAAGGCCGCGACTGAAGTTCGGGGTGAAGCTGCATCGTGCGCCCTTTTGGACCGAGTGAGGTTTTGCAAAGGTTTGCTGGAGGCGCACGCTGGGTTGGCTGAAAGTGACGACTTGTGTTTTCAACGTAGGCAGCTGAGCAAAGCAGTGATAATTGGGTTGGCGGACAGTGGAGGCTACAGTGGGCGTAACTCGCACGGTCTGTAGCAGCTGCCGGGTCACTGGGGGAGGCGCATGGTGTTGGGAGTCCGGGCCCATGAAGAGCTCCCCGGGGGCATAAAGGCACGTCACGTCGGTGCAATTTCTGAGGCCAAAGGTTTCTAACAGGTGGCACTCGTGGTGTCTGCCAGTATTTAGTTTGGTGCCACCACTGCACCTGCCTTGTGCTACCCGAAACCGTTGCGGCGCCAGAGGCCAGACCCGCTAGAGCGGATGCCCGCTGTTCTGCCCTTGGCCGCCTATGTGGCGAGGCTCCTTTGTTCACGCGGTCGGACGCTTTAAAGGAAGAGCCAGTGTTCAGTCAGGTCACACAACAACCCTGCCGCGCGGTTCTCCGCCAACACCCCGTAGCTGTGATCACATCCATTGCGCTATCTGCTTGCAGCGCATACTTGCCGTTCCGCGAACGTCAGTATCGTCTGGGTCTTGCCACCCACGCTCCTGCCAACTCGTCGCAACGTTCAGGTCTGGCCTGCACTCCGCCTAAGCTCAGGTCTGTGCACCGCTGCCGCCCGCCGCCACCGCCGTGCTGTACTGCAGTGTCACTGGATCGATAAATGACTGCAGCAGCGTGCGTCCGTTCACGATGCGCGTGGTAAGCACCACGAAGCGGAAGCCGCTGTCAGGCCGCGAGCTGATAAAGCGCAGAGCCGATATCTCCGCAAACGTCACGCCGCCAATAAACACCACAAGCACTGTCTCCGGCTGGCCATGAGCGCCGCCCGCGCCGCCTCCTCCTGCCCCCAACCCGCCACCTCCCGCAGACAGCGAGGCCGCAGTGGCCAGTCCACCCATCCCTGACCCCGCCCCTAGCCCCGTCACGTTGCCGCTTGACGCCGCGCTGCTCAGGCCACTGCCGGGCGCAGCGCCGCTGGCGGAGGCCGAGGCGCCGGCGACGCCCGCTGCGCTGCCTGCCGAGACCGGCGCCGGCTTGTAGGGCTTTTCCACCGGCATGCCGTTGCTATCCACCGCCTGCACCACATCGAAGGCGCTGCCGGGCAGGTGCTGCAGCGCCTCAGACAGCGGGCCGAAGCCGGTCCTGTGAGCGAGCAGGGACCATGAAGGCGCAGGGCCGGCGTGAGAGCAGCGACAACACGGGAAGTTATGTATGCCAGCGCGGCTGATTAGCATCCAGTGCGTGGTTAGTGCCCGTTGCGCAGGCAGAGCAGTGCCGGACGGACATGTGCTCAACGGTGTCATGAACGCACTTGAGTGCCGCCTCCACCAGCCGGATGCTGAGCGGCGCGTAGCCCTTGTACAAGTAGGACACGTCGGTGGGCTCGGCGCCGCCGCCCGCGCCGTCGGCCCCGCCCGCCCCAGGCGCCGGCTCCTGCTCCGGGACGATGAGGTGCAGCGCCTTGCGCACGGCCGAGAAGTGACTCTTGGTGCCGGGAGAGGCTTTGAGCAAGCCTGCGGCATGGCATGCAAAGCCAGTTTGATGTTGATTGATGTGATACGGACACCGAAATCACACAGCGTGGTATGCTGTACAGCGCGACGCCCGCACATGTCCGCACCAGGCGCAGCACGCACCCGCTTTCTCCAGCACGTTGAGCGTGAGCAGGTGCTGGTGGCCATACGTGTGCAGCAGCTCTTGCCGCAGGCCGTCCAGCTGCTTCCGCGGCAGGCCGCCGCCAACGGCACTCAGCAACACCAGCAGCCGCAGCACGTCCACAGTGTCGGCGCCGCGGTACATGAGCTCCTGCATCAAAGGCAATAGGCTAGCCAGGCCTCAGAGGAGGTGGGGGCAAGGGGTGCCCGGCAGAAGCGCCGGGACCAAGGGCAAGGACACTGGACACATTTGCAACCCTTGCATCAAGTGACGCGTGCTTTTGAAATCGAGCGCTTGCCAGTTGCCACACGTACGGTGTGGCGTGGGGGCGAGTAGGCACGCCCCTTGCATCCGTGCATACCTCGATGAATGCGACGGAGGCTTCCGGCTCGTAGCCCTCCACGATGGCCTGCTCCTGGTTTAGCCGGTCATGGAAGAGCTGCTCCCGGACCTGGTATACAAAGGGACACAATGCCAAAGGAGGTGAGCGGGCTGGCACGCGTCCCAAAAAGCATTGCAGTATGTACACCGAGACGGCAGCGCACTTGGCGCTGGGAGGCACGCCATGTATCCGGAACCGCGGCGTGCCGTGTGGCTCCTCATTGAACCACACACCACGCCGCTCTCGCGCTTTGTATGTATTCACGTCAGCGCACATGCCGCTTGCGCTGTTGGGCGGGCCTGGCACGCACCTACCCGTTCTGCAGGCGGCGTGGCGACGTCCGACAACCTGCAGGCAGCAGGACACCATGTGGGCGGTCAAGCCAGATCGTATCGCGCCTTCTGGACCCACGCATTCGCCTCCAAGCAGCCGCACTTCTGACCAGAGTGTATTAGACCCTTAGGTCAGCAACCCCTAGCCCCACGGCCTGTGCCCCACGCCGTAGCCAGCCAGCCACCTGTCGAGCATGTTAAGCTTGGGAAGGCCCTTGACGAAGCTCTTGAGTTCGCTGAGGTCCTTGCTGCCCAGCTCGCTGTACTCGCGCCGCGCATCCTGCACGTACTGTCCCAGCCTGCGGCCAGGGGCCCGAGCACAGCGGCATCAGGCACAACGCATGCGCGACCACACGGTCACAGCAGATGCTTGTACTCATGCTCGTGTTGGCCTTGAGGCGCGGAGATGTGCAGGCCCCTGCGCCCTACCTCATGATAGCCACGTGGAAGGGAAGGTCGCGAAACTCCCGGTAGAACGGGTCCGTGCTGTTGAGCAGCGTGCGCCCGGCCGGCCCGCGCCCGCCGCCGCCTGCGCCCTCGCCTGCGCTCTCGCCCGCCGCGCCGCCGCCGCGTTTGTCTATGCATCAGGGCGGCGATACAGTATCGACATGGTCAGAGGTAAGGCGCCCGCAGTATCACAGCATGGATTCCGTAATGCGTACGTGATCGAATTTATCACAGCCGTAGGCGGTTGCGCTCACCCTTGGCCAACCAGGGCACCGTGCCGTGCTTGATACCGGTGACCTCGTCTATGAGGCCCTCAAACGTGATCTGAGTCATCATGGGTGTGATAAGATCCACCTCCCGGTCAATCAGTATCATGCGGTCGATGCGGCCTCCAAGCCCAAGGCCAGACGCCCCAGCCAGCCCCGCCGCGCCCAGAGTGGCAGCGAGCGGCGGTGCGGCCGTCAGACCCGAGCTCTCTCTCCGCATGCGAAAGCACATGTCGCGGACAGCCGTCGCAGCCGGGCCCTTGCCCTGCGGTTCGGGCAAGATCAGGGCGCAGACGGAGCAACGTCGCCCAAACGCCGCCACCCAAACCCTGCATGAACTGGAAACCCAAGCTCTGCAGCGTCAAAGCCATCGTGCAGCGCGCCCCTGCGCACCTGCACGCGCGGGATGACTCCGTACAGCGCCTGAAGCCGCGTGATGGCGGCGGCGGTGTAGTAGAGCGGCGTGGAGTCGCCGTCCGCCACACAGTCGGCGAAGGCGCTGTCCAGCTCCAGGCTCAGCACGTCGTCGTCGTAGGGCACCATGTCCAGGCAGTACTCGCCTGCAGCGGGCAGCGGGCAGCGGGCAGCGGGCAGCGAGCAGCGAGCAGCGAGCAGCGGTGTGTGTGTGTGTGTGTGTGTGTGTGTGTGTGTGTGTGTGCGTGTGTGTGTGTGTGTGTGTGTGTGTGTGTGTGTGTGTGTTAAAGAGCACAAGGAAAACGTTGCGCAAAGACAGTGTATGCGATGCAGCAAAGCGACGGTTTACGGATGTTACCTGAAGTTACCTCGCATACCTGCTGCGGTGAGCCGCCGGTCTTACCAACCGGAAATCGCGCAACCCCCGCTACTCTAACCTCGAGGGGGGATTAGCGTCCACACGCTCTCAAGGGTGCAAACCCATGCATGTGCTCACGGTACCGTGAGGCCCAGGCACTCCTACAATTCCTAGCTCCGCGTCGCTACTCCTGGCCGCTAAGTCCAAGCTCCCGCCCAATCCTCGATGAAATTCTCACCTACGAGCGAATAAGAAAACAACAGAGCACAGGGCGGCAGCAGGGGAGTGTCACGAACAAGAGCGAAGGAACATGTTAGCGCGGCGGCGCGCGACGAGCAAGAGCAAACATGCAGCCCAGTCCCAGCCCAATTAACTATACTAGGGGTTGCGCGATTTAGGAAAGAGACGGAGGGTGGGCGACCACGAGCAAATAAACAGGTGGGGGACGGCATGGGCGCATGCATGACGGCAAATGTGTGTGTGTGTGTGTGTGTGTGTGTGTGTGTGTGTGTGTGTGTGTGTGTGTGTAGATACCAGCCCAAACTAAACCAAACCCAATGCGGGGGGGGGGGGGTCGAGCAAGAAGCAGGCAGTCAACCATGGAGCTGCTGATCCGCTGTCATCATCCTGTGCAAACTGCGTTTGTCCCAGCCTGCCTCGAACCAACTCCATGACGCGCCTCACGCGTGCAATGCCCTTGTCACGCGCCTCACCAATGGCCACGTCGCCCAACACGCCCTCCTCCTCCAGCACCCGCTCGCATGCGATGGTGCGACGGGGCACAAAGCACACGGAGAAGTCGTGTGCGTCCGCTCTGCATATGCAGGCATTGAGGTTCAGGACCGCAGGTATGGATCGCTTGCAGGCGATGGAACCATTAGACCCTGCCTTACTTGGTGCGGGTCTTGATCTGCGCCGCAACCGCCTGGGCGTTTGCTACGGTCGGGCGCACCTGCGGGCGCGGACGTGCGTCAGTCCTTCCTGCGTCGGTTGCCGTACGCTATCGGGTCCACGACCACACAGGCACCCAGACATGCACAAGTGCCTGCATGCTTGGAATTGCGGCCAATACCTCCGCGTGCCAACTGCCGAGATACTCCCTTGAGGCCTGCCCCGGCCCCCATCCCGACTCCGCCAGGTCCCACCAGGTACACCACGCTGCGGGTGTCTGCCAGCTTGGGCTCCGTGGCGTTGTATGCCACGTCATCCAACCGCTTGCCCGGCTCCAGGTACAGCAGCCTGGCGGGAATGAGCACGGACAATGGTGCCGAGGTGCCGCGCGCTGGCTGTAGGAACTATTGCAGCAGCTCGTTATTGTACCCTCCCTGCCGCTAGCTCCTGGCACGTGGCATGGTCGGAAATGCCACCTAAAAGGCGCTGTGCTGCAGCGCCTGGTCTGCGATACGCCCACGCACTTGACAACGCCATGCTCGGTGAGCAGGTCTGTGAGGCCAGCATCCAACAGTCCCAGCGGTCCGCTGACAGCGGGGTCCAGAATCAGCGCCTTCTTGCCGCGCCGCTGTCGGGTGTTGTGTGCAGAGGCGTGAGGGTGGGTGTCGGTCGGCGCGCGTGGAGAGCACTCGCCTTAACTAGGCCATAGCAGGTGCCGGGCATTGCTTCGGTAATGGTGCAGGCATGAGCGCAGGCGCATGACCCACCGAATCAATGACTTCGAGGAGCTGTTTGCGTGCTTGCTCCCTGAGAAGGGTTGGGGCGGGGTTGTGCTTAGGGTTGTGGGGGCGGCCAGGCGCGAGGCTTGCCAGTGGTGACCCTCGTGTGCCATGCCTTTCCCGCGGACTTCCCACCAAACATACAAGCCTGGCTGCAAGTTTACGCTGACCTGATAGGCACCAGGGGTATTGGGCCCGTGTCTAGCGCTGGTAGCTGGACCTTGCCGGGCTTCAACCGTGCCATCGTGAAGCGTTCACAGCTCCAGCTCTACAACGGTATGGACGTCCTGCTCATGCTAGATTACTTTCAGCTTTGCGCCAAGTGCTATGAAGAAGCTGGACAAAGTCTGGGACAGAGTGTGGGTGTTGCTTGTTCACTTCCAGGGGGCAGATTTGAGGCGCTGAACTACTCGCATGCATTTGGAAAAGAAGTCGTTGCATGAGTGGCAGGGTTCGGCTCGACGGGATGTGAGAGTGTGCACCATGCACCATGCAAAATGCACCGAACGCCACCTTCGGGCCGATTGTAGAATGCGTGACAGCTAGGACACGGAGTTAATCTCACCTGGCTGACAATGCAAGGCCATAGCGCTGTTTGGTAGGGTCACCGCACCCCGAGTTTCATTTTTGCTCAGCAAGAATGCTTGCCCACCGAAACTCTGTCGGCCTAGTCGTGCCCAATGCCGCACACATTCCGCGACTGCATTTCGGGGTGAGGGGAGCTCACGCACAACGGAGTTCCCGAGCATGGTCGAGCCCGGAAGCCAGTCCTGCGGCCCCAAATGCAAATGAAATAATTCAGCAGACAGATGATGGAGCAGTGCAGCAGCCCGCGGCCCAGGGAGCCGCACATCCGGCGTCAGCACCAGCACAATTATGCTCAGCTGTCGGCGGAGCGCCAGCGCCAGCAAGCGCCTCGAGCCCCGTGCCCGCTGACCCTGCGGCTAGCCGGGACTGGGTCCCACCAATGCCAGGAGATTGGGGCGGAGCGCCTGACCCTGCAGGCATACGCGAGCCTGACCGTGCGGGTGAGCTGGCGCTTGAGGTTCTCAACCTTACCCTTACCCTAGTACCGCGCCACATGCGCATCCCACGCAATTGAACCAGACTAACACCTAACGCAATGCGCTTGCTGCATTAATCCAGGGGCCGTTTTCTTTGTGCTGCTGACCGTGGGGCTCAGCCTGGGCGTGCACCAACTGGTGAAGCTGGCGGGTGAGTGGGACTGAGAGGGTCCGGCCACAGAGTGCGGGTTTAAGACGCCAGATAAATGCCATAGCAACAGTGGGCAACTAGATTGTTGCGAGCGCACACTCGCACGTCAGGCGAGGCCAGGGATGGAAGCTGAGGGCGCGGTTCAGGACAAGTGGTGGGAAGGTAGCGCCAAACCCTACGGTACCTACAACCCACGCAACCAGCACTGGGCGGCTTGCACCGACTTTCCGTATCCTCCTCATGCGTGCAGGTGGTCGGAAGCCCAAGCAGCAACCGGTACTGTCTCCCGCCGTGGCGGTGGTGGTTGGCACCCCAGCATCCGGGTCTACTGGCGCGGTGCCGGTCGTGACCGCCAGCACGCCGTACGCGTCCACAGAGACTCCGCCAGGAGCCGCTAGCAGCAGCAGGTCTGCGACGACAGCAGCTGCAAAGGAGCCGCCAGCAGCACACACAGCTCCGGCATCACAGGCCCAGTCTACTCCTGGTGCCAGCGGGCCTGCAGCAGAGAAGGAGGATGGCAAGGCCGCGGAAGCAGCTACGGCGGCGCCAAGCACCAGCCGCGCTGAGTCGGCAGGCCCCGCCGCACGGGGTTCAGATGACGACGGCATTTCAGACATCTTCACACCACTGAGCACGGACGTGGCAGAGGAGGAGGCTCAGGAAGAGGAGGCGAAGGTGGAGCGCGCAGCTGCAGCACAAAAGGCGTCAGCTCAGCAGCAGGCGCCCGCGGAGTCGCCGCCCAAACCTAGCACTTCAGGGCACGGGACTGATGTGTCGCGCGCGGGAGCATCGCCGCAGCCCGCAGCTGGCCCTGGGCCAGGGTCAGGGATTGGGGCAACGGCGGCGGGTGCGGCAGCAGTCGGTGCAGGGGCGGCAACACACCACACGCCGCCCTCATCGCCGTTCGAGCGGGCTGCGCAGCCAGCGCTGTCTACTGCAGGCACAGAGCCTAGCGCCACAGCACCGCACCAGCAAGATTTCGCACGCAGCAGCTTCTTCGACAGCCCGGACGCCCGCGGCCAGGACGGCGCCATCACTAGCAGGCCGCTGCCGCTCCCGCGTGCCGGGCTAGGCGCCTCCGCGCAAGCGCCACCGCACGGCCACGCCGCGCCGGGCCAGCCGCCGCGGTTGTCGTTTCCTCCCGTGCGACCCGAGCCCCTCAGCCGGGCGCCGGACACGTCGGCCCTGTCGCACCTGTCGCCCGACGACACGTCTCTGGGCGCCATGAAGGAGCGGGCGCAGCTGGCGCTGCGCGGCGCAGCGGCAGCCAGTGAGGCGTCGCAGCGCGCAGCAGCCTACGCAGCGGCGGCCAGCAGCGCCGCGTCGCGCGCGGCAGAGGCGGCAGAGCGGGCGGCGGCAGCAGCCACGGCGGCGCAGGTGTGCAATGGCTGTGGTTTGACGAGCGTATGAACGCTGATGTGGGCACTTGCGCTTTGGGCGGGTAGCTGACGTTTGCTTTCCCTTGTGCCGTGACTTCAGGCTGGCCTGGAGAGCGCGGCGGAGAGCGCTATTGTGGCTGCGGAAGCGCGCGTGGCCCAGGCGTCCGAGGCGGCTAAGGAGGCGGAGGAGCGGGCGGCCAGCGCGGCGGCGCACGCGACCGCGTACCAGGACATGTCGCAATCGCAGGTGGGCAGGGTACGGAAGGTGTCTGCATCAGAGAGTACCGATATCTGGGCCAAGCAAGCAAACGGCGCAAAGGACGCGAAACAAATTCTACGTTACACAATACACGCGCATGCATACTGCGCACTCTTGGCACTCCTGTGGGTGCCTCCAAGCTAAGCGCCTCTAACCCCATCTCTTCACACAGGCCGACATTGCCGAGCGCGCTGCATCCATCGCCAAGCGGCCGCCGCCCGGCCCGCTGGACCAGCTGCAGCGCCTGTGGCGCAGCGTCACTGGGCAGCCGGCGCACAACAGCCCGCAGCGAAGCAGCGGCAGCAACATCCCGTCCGCAGGCGCGCCGCGCCCCGGCACCGGCGGCTCGGCTCCTACAGGCGGCAGCGAGTCTGGCGGTGCCAGCGGCCCTGGCGCGGGGGGCAGCGGCGGTGGCTCGCGCAGTGCAAGCGTCGCCGCTGCGGAGAACCTAGGCAGCACCGTCAAGGGGCTGCTGTCGTGGCTTGGCCAAGGCGATGGCTCCCGTTAAGCTCGCTACACGCCACCAGCAGCTGGCTACATAAGCGCCGTGTACTATTCCAGCTAGCCTCCTTTGTAATGGGGTGCCATACCGCCGAACAAAGTCAGTACAGTAACGCCTTCTGCGATGCCTTCGCATGCGTGTGCGGACCGCCCCAAGGCGGGGCACGGCTTCTCAACGAATGCCCTTCACGCACTCAAGTCTACAACCCGATGGGCATACCGGGATCCAACGGTCTTCTATCTAATGCCTAGAAGAGTCTGACAGTAATGGTTGTGTGTCATGCTGTCATGGTCGTGTCGTCAAGTAATTTCAGTAGTAGCGTTGATTTAAAAGCCCACGGTCACGGCCTTGAGCATGGGCGCCACCTGGTCGAAGCGGATGAGCTCCTGGGTGCGCTTCACGACCGACTGGTTGTCGTCGCTGCGGGCAGAACGCGGGCGTAATACAGGGCAGGAGGGCCATGAATGGCGTGAGCTTGTAGCACTTGGGGTACAACCCCAGTTTTTAGGACAATCTGATACTAGATAAGCACGATATGTAGGTGAGTGTTGATGGAGGAGGAGAGGTTGTTTGCGGGGTGTGCATTTCCAGAGTACAGGTGCGGCAGGATTGGAGGTGGGCAGGTGGACATGGGATGTCGCGGCGCTATCATGCCATGTGGCACAGGAGGCACCAAACATGTTACCATGTTCGATCAGCTGTTTCAGCTCTGCGTGCGCCCACGGTGTGCCCGCGTGCCCCGCTTCCCGGCCCCTCATCCTAGCAATGCCAGCAGACCCCGCCCCCTCCGCAGGCCAGTCCAGAATTCTGCGCCTGTACTCACTTCTTGGGGAGCCCCACCACCTCGCCAGCGGGCGTGTTGACAATGCTCCAGCCAGCCGACTTGCACTTTTCAGACAGCTGTGGTCAGAAGCAAGCAGCCAGCAGGCGCGTTTTTACCCTGATGCTAGCTGATGAGGCGCACTGGCGAAGGGACCTTCAAGCCGGCGTCACAATCTCCCACCCCGCCGTATGCACACAGCTTAACCCTTTCGCTCACGTCCTCAAGCGACGCTCCTCAACGCCTTTCTACCCAACCCAGCCCTGCTTACTGCGCACCATTCACATGTAAACGCACACGGAGACACTGCCGCCACCACGCCCCCCCATAAGAAACTCGTAAGCGCAATGCATCACTCACGTACTGCTCCAGCGTGGCGCCCTCCAGCTTTAGGCAGTCCGCCAGCGTGCGCTTGGTCACGCGGCCGTAGGTGTGCACCAGCGTGTGCGCGATGAAGCCGCGCACCGACTCGTAGAAGCCGGGGACTGCAGCAGAGCAGCAGATAGAGCTGGTTTAATTGGCATTCGTGACGTGTGGCAATCGGGGCGCCTCTGTTGCCTCTGATTCCGCATCCGTTGCCTTTAAAAACCCCTGCGTCCTAGCTGAGTGGCTCCCACTCCAGCCAGGTCCCCGTGCGCTGCACTTACTGCCGCCCAGCAGGTCGCGGCAGGTGTTGGCCGCGTTCCAGAAGTCGCCGAAGCGGCTGGTCTCCAGCGCGTTTGCGAGCTGCACCACCTTGTACACCGACTCGTCAGACTGCAGCAATGCAGGGTTCGTGCAACGGATGGAGCAATAGTGGAACAGGAGAGGTGTGGAAACAGCCATGAAGGTGCCACAGCATTCCCCGCGTGTCTTGGGCGGCACCCCACGGTGCGGCCCCTAACCCACCCCACCCACCCCCTCCCCCAGGCCCTGACGCTTTAAACGCCATTCCACTGCACTTCGCACACCTGCAGCAGGCGCTCTGGAAGCAGCGTGATGCAGCATTTGTAGTCCTGCGCGGGCGCCTGCATGATCGCCTTGATAAGCACCTTAGCGACAATGGCAGGCTTCACGCTGGCCGGGCTGAACTGGTAGAAGCGCAGCAGCGTAACATTAGCATCCAGGCTCCATGAGCGGTTCGCGACCTGCAGCAGTGCAGGACGCTTTCAGCGCAAATTGCCGCCGCCGAGCATGTGTCGCCGTGCTGGCACCAAGGGGCCAGGGGACTAAACGGGCTGCTAAGAAATACAGATCTACCTGCTCATCAACATACGCCTCAAGCTGTGGCAGCTTGTCCGGCGAGTAACGATCAGCACCAGTCACGATAAGAGACATTTTAACTGGTATGTAAAGAAAGGAAGTGTCAACGTAAAAGAAAACCAAGACAAGTGGATGCTCACCCTGGGATGCGACGCTGCGATGGCCGATGATGGGGCTCCGAAGCGGTAGAATCCACTCTCTAGTCTGTGAAGTGCAACGATACTGCATGAGCTACGAACGTAAAGCTGTATACACGCACTGGGAAACTGATTTCTTGCATAGCGCGCGTCTCGACAGCTCGCCAAGCTCTCTCCCTGCTCCGAACACGCCGCGAACCCCACAATTATCGCGTGCTTTAGGAGAGACTGTCGCGCCTTGAGCGGCTCTGCAGGGGCCGGGCGCTCGAGCGATCAAGAGGAGCGTCGTGCGCCAGCCCCGCCCTTCGCGTCCTGTCACCTTCCACAATGCTCCTCCGGTTGCGGCAGGCGCTGCCGCTGCTGCAGACCTTCAACAGGTGGTCTGCAATAGCACCTATCCCCAGATTCCGCAGCTTCCCCGCTGCCTCGTCTGCCGCTGATAGCGACAGCGCCCTGCCAGCGGTAGACGGTGCCAGCGGCGAGCCGCCCAAGCCCAAACGCACTCGCCGGGCAACCTCCGCGGCCGCCGCCGTGCCCAGCGGCAGCAGCGATGATGTACCAGTGGCAAAGAAGCGGGCTAGCCGCAAGACCGCTGCCACTGACAGCGCGACTGAGGCAGGGCTGGACCCCTCGTCTGGGCCGAGTGAGGACGACGCCGAGGCGGCAGCGGCTGTGCCCAAGAAGCGTGCCTCGTGCCGCAAGGCGCAGGCTGCCGAGCCGGGCGAAGAGGCCGCTGCTTCAGCATCCGGAGTAGCAGAGGTTGGAGGTGATAGCGCAGCTGCAGCAAAGCCAAAAGTTACGCGCACGCGTCGCACTAAGGTAGCAGCCGAGACAGTTGCAGAGGGGGGCCCGGAAGCGGCGGCGGCTCCTGATGGGGAACTGCAGGCGCCCAAGAAGCGCGTATCCAGACGCAAAGCTGCCGTGAAATCATCATCCCAGGAGGATGGAGAGGAGGAGAGCATTACCATACGGAGTGAGTGGGTCTGCGCCCTTGCGCTTGCTCGCCATCAGGTGCTGCCAGCAGCGTTCTACTCTCCACTACTGCGAAGCCCGTTCCTGCACCCTTGTCACCCTTTCCTGCGCCCTGCGCGCCGTCCGTCCTCCTCACTCTCATCTCTCCCCAACGCCCACCCGCTGCCGGACTGCCCCGCGCCCAGGCCTGCCGTACGAGGAGTGCCTCGTGCTACCGCGCCAGGCTGAGGCGCTGCTGGTGGTGCTGGGGCTGCGGCCGCCCGCCTACACACACGAGCCCGCGCCCGAGGGCTCCTCCTCCGCTTCCACCTCCTCCTCCCGACGCGCTTCCGCGCCTGGCACGCCGCTGCGCAACGTGCTGGAGCTGGCGGAGTTTGAGGGGCGGCCCAAGCTGGACCGGTATGCGGAGCCGCTGCTGCTGGCCCAGTACCAGGGGCTGCTGGGTGACAGCCCCGACTACCTGTACGACATGTTCCTGCTGGATGCGGGTGAGAGCGCGGAGGTGTCATGGCCATGGGTGAAAGAGCGGAGGGAGGTTGCTACAGAAGCAGCTGGTTGGAAACCAGAATCAGAGTAAGGGCTGGGGTTAGCTGCAGCCGGTTTGGGGGTTGCGGGATCGTTGGGTGGAAGGTGCGGTGGGTGCGATGAGGTCCTGGTTGGGGTGAGGCGATGGGGGTTAACGTTGAACCAATCCCGTAAGGAAACATTCGCGCGGCAAGGAGAACTGCAGCTGCATACGCGAGTCGTTGTACATGGGGAACCGCAGGGAGTCGGTGCAGGTGTACGTGCGTGCCGGGGTGTACCTACGGAGCCTGATTCCTGAGTAGCGGGTTGTGCTCGTGGCCTTGGCTGATATGTACGGAACGTGTGCCACGTGCCGCCGCACAGGCCCGCCGCACCTGGACAGTGATGTGATGCGCGCGGCGGCGGTGGAGGCGGCCCGCGCCGTGGGGCAGGCCTCGGGCCGGACCAACAAGGCCGTGTATGCGCGCGTGTGGGCCAACCTGGAGGCCAAGGTGAGCCCAGGCCCTTAGCCTGAGTGTGAGCGGGGGCGTGGGCGTGGGCGTTTTAGGGACTTCGCAGTTGGGTAAGGGGCTGCTGAAGGGATACGTTGTTTGTAGGTTCGGATACGTTGTTTGTTCGGACCTTTCCCGAATGCCAGTATGCATGAACAGCCTTGCCCGGCGCGCGCTTTTTGGCCTGCACGTTGCACTGCCAATCTGCAGGTAGGGCCGGACGAGCTTTACAAGCAGGAGCGGAGGCTGACGGACGCTCAGATTGAGCTGTTTCTGCTGGACTGGTCGTCCTCGCTGATCGCCGGGCAGGGCCAAGCCAATAGTAAGTGGCGCCGTGGAGACGGCTGGGAGGGGGATGGGCCTGCGGGGCAGTGAGATGTGGCGGCGCTTTGATGCGAGTGCAAGGGAACCACAGGCACGTCGCTGACTCAGCTCTACCACTCGCCACGCTTTGTTTGCAGCGCGCACCTACCTGGCCCAGCGCTGCGCCGCCCTGACGCTCAAGTCCTCGGTGAACATTGAGCGACTCCACCTGTACGCCAACAAGGTTGGCCGAAGGGGGGGACTGCTGTCGGCATCGCTCTGTCAAGCATCTGGGCATGTTACAAAGTCGTCGCAGTGCAGTAGGCCAAACACCCTGCAGCGGCGGGGCCCCCGACTCCCGTCCCGCCCTTCCAAACCCCATGCTGCAGGGTTACAACCTATTGGACCTCAAGGTCCTGGCGGGTGTGAGCATCAAGACGCCCATGTCAGCGCTGCTTGACGGACTCAAGGCCGGCGTGGCGCTGCCGCGGCAGCGCCTGCTGGACGACTTCAGACTGGGGGAGGGTGAGTCCGTGATTTTCCGTCCACACACCCACCGCGCAATCGAGTATGCCCTGCTATGCCGTCCAGCTCCCGTCGTGCCTCTTGCGGCCACCAGGGCGCCTTAACCCTCCTGAATAGTAGCACGCACTCGCCCATCCCACACGCCGATAGACACGGGCCTGGGCTCTCGGCTGCACGAGCTCTTCCGGCTGGTGCGCAGCCACGCCGCCGACTCGGCCGAGCCGGGCAGCTCCAGCTACTACAACACACTGCGCGGCAAGCTGAACACTATGCCCGAGGTGGCGGCGATGGTGCGCGAGCAGGTGCGAGGAAAAAGTAGGCGCGTCTGCGGGCATAGCAGGCTGGCAGGGGCAGAGCTTTGCATGGTTGCTTGTTTCCGCATCACTGCTATGACGTATGAGACAGGTCTGTTGTGGAGACGCGGTGGCTCCTGGACGATGCTCAGTGCCCAGCGTGCCCTGCTTGCTGCAGGAGCGGCGCTGGCAGACGGAGACGTCCGGCAGCGGCGAGGACCTGACCACCAACCAGCTGCGGCTGCTGTTCCACCTGGAACGCCTGGACCGCTTCAAGGCCGAGTACCAGGCGCGACTTGCAGAGCAGCAGCAGCCGCAGGCGGCGGGGTCCGGGCAGGGACAGGCTGTTCCGCCAGGGGGCTTTTCTGCATGAGGTGCGTGAGGCTAATGTTTTGTTGTTTTGGTGAAGCCTGTTGATCTAGGCAGCGGGTCCAGCAGTGGCAGCATGCATATGCGTGGCGAAGGGGGAGGGCAAGGCCACGTGGAGGCGAGCGCGGCGCCGCCCGAGAAGCGGCGCCGGCGCGGAGGTTGAGACCTGCTGGTGTCTGGTTTGCGGTACTTGCTGGTGAGTACAGCGTGGCACGGTGTATGGTAGGTTTGTTGCTTGCTGTGCTTGTGCTTGACAGCGGGACCTGGCTGGATATATGGCGGGCGGTGCCTGGACGAACCGACCATGGGTATGTTTGGGAGATGAGGTGTTTTTGAGCGATCGGACCGCGCCGTATGTGGCAGTGTGGCAGATACACCGTAGCAGGGGCTAGGTGTGCGGAAACCACATGCTCTTTGTGTGGTGCGCTTAAGTCCTTGGCTCCTTGCCTGGGCCGGACTGGAATAGAGTTGTGGTGACCTTGAGGACACTTGCCAAGGACGAGCGAGGAAGAATGGATGCAGTGGCGGCGAGCAGCATACAACGGGAGAGTCCTGGGCGTCTTGGAGAACAGGAAGGTGGAGTGCATCCGTGCAATGGGATAGGGTAAGGTCCATGTTGGCGTAGTCCCATAGTGTGCAGCGCATTCCCAGACACCAACATTAAATTTGCGACGTCAAGGCAAGAGCGCGTGGCTGGTGTAATGCCGGACTTACTGTACCGATACATCGCTGACTTGCTGGCAGGCTGGTAGTATGTTCAGGGGTGTGTTGACACGCATTCCTCACGCTCCGGGCAACCGGCAGGCGATAGCAACACACACACACACACACACACACACACACACACACACACACACACACACACACACACACACACACACATCGCAACGCCACACGCGTGAAGCAGAGGCGCAGCGCACCTGCAGGCAGGCCGCAGGCGACCATCGTCCACGGATGAGCGGCTACACAGCTCATCCGTGGACGCCGGTCGACTGCCTGCAGGTGCGCATCGGCTATGCTATCCGCGCGGTGTGGCGTCGCATTGAGTCTGTGTGGTGCTATCGCCTTGGCCGGGCGCCCGGAGCGTGAGGAATGCGCGTCAGCAAAACATCGACACAACCTGCCAGCTACCGTCGGTACAGTAACAGCGCGCGAACGACGCACCAATGCCTTGTCCCTTCTTGCTACGCATTTATGTGGGCACGGGTGGGAGCCACACACATCGGGACTACGCTTTCCTGCCCCTTGCCATGTTCCATCACGTCCACGGATGAGCGGCGCAGGGAACAGAATAGAAGGAAATGCAAACCAAGTGCAGCAAGCAGTGGCACTCCTTCTGCAGCCGGCCGCCACCGGCACCATCCGCTACACCGGGTACTGCCACATCTGCTGGGAGGCCGGCCGCAGGCACGTCATCGACACGCCGCTCGGCACCGTGCCCAGCCTGCTCAACACCTACAGCAGCCCGGCGTGCCTCACGCCCCCGCCACCGCCACCCGCAGTCGTCCCGGCCGCCCGCACACCCCTGCCGCCGCCGCCCGGAGACTACCAGCACTACAACGTCATTTACCACGCATCGCCCACCACCTCCGCATCCAGTCCCGCCGCCCCCCAGGCCGGGCCGCCGCCGCCGCCGCACTTCGCACCGCTGCCTCCGCCGCCGCCGCTGCCCCCCAGCCCCTTCACTCCCCACCAGCTTCGCAGCGCGCCGCCGCCACCGCACGCCAGCCCTGCCATCGCGTACCCCCCGTTCGGCTACGCGCAGCCCCCGCAGCATCAGCCCTTCCCGCAGTACACCAGCGCGCCCCACCATGGCCAACAATAGCGCCCAGCGCGCCGCCCGCCGCGCCGTCTATACGGGCGCCCGCGACTGCGCCACTCGGATTCATGCAGCGCGCTCCCTGATCCGTCGGCCGCCTCCGCGTGCTTCACACCCGGCGGACCTCCAGCACGCCGAGAACAACCCGACCACGCTGTATGAACGTGTACTGGCCACACAGCGGAACCTGCGCCGTCGCATGGTGCCACGCCTCGGCGCCGCCGGCCTGCTCACGATGGTGCTGGCCTTCTGCTCCATTTTCCACCTCAGCCCCGGCCCCGCCAGCACCACCGGCACCCCCACGGCGCCGCCGCACACGCCGCCCGCGGCGCCGGCCACCGCCGCCGCCCCCTTCAACACCTGCCCCACGCCCGCCCCCTTCGTCAACCCCGTTGCCCGACCTTCCCCCCTCTGCCCATCACCCGCGCTGCGCAACGCCGCCTCCCAAGTGGCGACTGCGGCGGCCGCCGCCCAGCCCGCCATCATGCCCCCCGCCCCATCCGCCCCCGCCTCCGACCACCCCGCCGTCGCCGCAGCTCCCACGCCCGCGCCTACAGCCAGCCCCAGCCCCAGCACCCCCAGCTCCACCGCCTGCACTCCCAGCCCCCACGCCGCGCTCCCCGCCACCTCCCCCGCGCCCCGCCCCCTCGTGCTCGACTATCCACCCCTTCCACTGCCTCGGCCTGACGCCACCGGCATCATCTATGGCATCACTTTCGCCGCTGACCCGCGCAGCCGCGTCTACATCGGCAGCACCGTCGGCAATCTTACCGCTCGCCTACGCGGGCATGTTGCCGCTGCGCGCGGCGCCCACACCGCTGCTACGCCGCACCTACGGCCCATCCTGCGCAACATCATCCAGTACGGCACCGACACCATGTACGCCACCCCGCTCAGCGTCGCCCCCAAACGCATCCCCCGCAGCAAGGACGACCCCAACTGGATTGCATGGTCGCGCCGCCTTGAAGGCCTGTGGACCCGTGCCGTTGATGCTTTCGCTGCAAGAGGCCTCAATGTCGCGCGCATCGCCCGCGCCCTGGCCAACCCCACCGGACTCGACTTCCTTTTCGCCACTGGCCCTCCCACACTCCCGCCCGCCCTCCTCCCCGACGACGGCCAACCCCGACGGCTTTTTGCCTCTCGCAACTGGGCCCGCCGCATCTCCGTTGTCCACCACCACATGCGCGCCGGCCGCATCGCCCTGCCCGACCG
The DNA here is from genome assembly GCF_000002595.2 of Chlamydomonas reinhardtii. Taxonomy (NCBI): domain Eukaryota; kingdom Viridiplantae; phylum Chlorophyta; class Chlorophyceae; order Chlamydomonadales; family Chlamydomonadaceae; genus Chlamydomonas; species Chlamydomonas reinhardtii. Next base: position 3,884,586 of record NC_057015.1, read on the forward strand.
CCTCCACAGCCTGGCCACCTACAGCATCAACTCATTGCAGCGCATGCTTCTCGCTTTGCGCAGCCTGGCCCCATCCTCCCTTCACCGCACAGCAACCCCAGCCGACATCGCAGCCATTCGCCAGGTCCTCACTGCCGCCC